>NC_091706.1:49460000-49612500 GCF_041296265.1 Equus caballus
AAGCGCTGCTTTCCTAGCTAATGGGAAAAACAGGTTGGAGGACCTTAAGAATAAATCCTGCCGTGGTTCAAAGACAACTGCTCTGATTTTTTTTTGCTTCTTACCGTCTAGGAAGGGGGGCAACTTTTTTCCTCCATTTTCTTTTCTTAACATAGCCTTATGGCTTTCATTAGGCACATGAAAGGCCACAGAATTAACTCTGTGTTCAAAATTACTCAATACCAAGCCCTAGGTATGAACTCTTACAGAAAATGACGCAAAGAAATAAGTTTCTTAAGGTGCCTAACGGACAAGCAAACTTTAAAAGGAAAATGCCCCTTTAGTGTCCACGTATTCAGATATAAAGTGCAGATGGAATTACGTGAGAGATGCAGGAGAGATTCAGCAAGCTCTCAGACAGCGTAAACACAGCAGTTCAAGTTGTGATGTTCACCCAACATCAAAGCCATCTATCCAGAACGTGCTGGGGCAAGTCTGTACCAAGGAAGACCTGTCTGCATCAAATGGATCACTCTTACCCCCCAAAATAACCCAGAGTGTGATTTAAATTACAACGAACATTATAAACTCGGGCTTCATCACACGAATTCCAAGTGTTCAAAGTCATAACTAAATTTCCTGTGGCTACCCAAAATATATATATATACACATTTTTTTTTAAAATAGTAGCTTAAAAAAAGGCAGCAGCCCCATGCAGTTCAAAGACATGGACCCACAATTAAGCACTAACACACCTGCAGAGGGGAACAGGCAGGAGAGCTCCCCAGCTACCAGAACTTTTAAGATACAAATGGAACGAGATTAAAAGAAAATAGCCATCTGTTGCATCAAAGGTGAAAAACATGTATCAGGCAAGGAAAAAAAAACACACAGGTTCAAAATGTTAAGGATATTGTGGTATAATTAACATACAGTGAAATATACAGATCTTAAGTGTGCAGCAAGAATATATTTTAGAGGGAACATGCAAAAATTAGACACTTTTTACACTGATTTTCACACTGGGGTGTGGCTGATAACAAAATCACTGGGACATTACAGGATACTATAATTAGCCTCAGTGACTCTGAACAGGATTGGATCTGTCTATTAAATTTTAAATGATTGCTTCAAGCTAAATTTCTGGGAACTTCTTTGGTCTAGTAATCAGTCTGGGAGTCTTGTAGGAACAAGCTTTCTCGTGATATTTCCACTGCCTCGTGGTTTCTGGCAAGGTTCAGCCGTCTACAGAAACAAGATTTTCTAAGAGTGTCTTGTTATTTCCATTTCCTATCTCAAATGAAACCAAGTGAATGTGGATAAAAATGTTAAAAATACACACATATGCAAACTTTTCAAGAGCAAGGTTGTTTCTAAATCCAGTCAAATGAAATTCATCAGTAGTACTTTTGGAGATTCAAGACAGCTCCAGTTAAACCGATTACTGGATAAAACAGAAAACTTGAAAGTAAGAAGAGAACCAAATAACTTTTTTTTATAAAGTATGATATTCTCATAACCATGCCAGCATTAAGAACATTAAGACTTATTAATAAACCAAGCACCCAAAAGTCTTAAGACTACAAGAACCTTTCTAAGACATGATTCTACATTCAGATTCTTACCTGCACTCCTTAAGTGGCCTGTATGTCTCTAATTAGATTTAAAATCCTTATATATTAGGTACGTTGTCATACACTGCATCATATGACATTCATAAAAGTATATTCCTAGAAAAAGACATCCTTTAAAAGAAAAAACAAGAATCAACTTTTTCATCTATTAAAATATGCCAGACAAACAGTGGTAAAGCTAGGAAGAGAATGCAATAACACAACTTTTTAATGTTTGCCTTTCTCCATTTATTTTAAATAAATAGACTTGAGTCTGTTTCTAAATGCCCATAAATTGCCTCACCTAAGACCAGTGGATAGGATTTATGATTCTCAGAAGGGAATTTAGTATCAAAACACAATAATAATACAAATTTTAAAAGTTAAAGATAATTATTAGACATTAATGACATCCAGGGTAGCGATGTAACTTCAGGATAATGAGTCAGTTATTACTGATTTGAAAGTATAAGATATTTAGTCTGAGATTAAAGGAACTCTCATAGGAAGAAAGGAGTGAAAAGGATGTCATGTGTAGTAGGCTATTTTCTCTTGAAAGAAACTTGTCCTCAATCCGAACTTTACAAGTATTGAGGTTATAAAAAATATATACTGTATTTATTTTTATAAAAACAGAAGTTAATAAAGTATTCTGGGATGACACTTAAGAAGACATTTCATCAAAAAACAAATTTTAGTTCAAATAAGAGAAATAATGAAAATTCATATTCAAGGCAATGCTATTACTGGCCTCTGTTAAGTACTGGAACAAATCATGGCCATTTTATTCTAATATTAAATTTTAGTATTAGCTTACTAATTACCACCATTTAGAAAAGAACAATAGCTCATCCTCTGGCCTTCTGTGGGCACCAGTCTAACATACTTCAACAATGATTTCAAGATGTAAGAAGTCATTACAGGGGTCGGCCCCGTGGCCCCTAGGCAGACCTAGCACCGCTCATCAAGCCATGCTGAGGTGGCATCCCACACAGCAGAACTAGGACATACAATGAAAATATACAACTATGTACTGGGGGGCTTTGGAGAGAAGAAAAGAAGAAAAAAGATTGGCAACTGATATTAGCCAGGGCCAATCTTTAAAAAAAAAAAAAAAGTAGTAGTAATTACAATTGCAATACACCATCGTTGAATGCTATTACTGTATTCTCTTTTTTATTTTCTTTATCTGTTAGTGTTTCTTAATTCCATATCAAAATTTTTTATTTCCCTATAACAACAATAAGAAGAAAAATGAACCTTATGGCATCCCACGTTAAAAGGTAAGGGAAAAAAAATCTCCAAAGTAGATTACATTTTGCCCTTGCTAGTGACAGTTTGAAGGTTCCTTTTTGGTTTTTTTCTTTTTTTAAAACAGACGAATTTTTATTTTTACAGATATATGAACTTATTTCCACTAAACTGCATGTAATGATTATAAGTAAAAAGTAGCAACATACATATCTTCTTCATAAAAAAGAGAGACTCGCGAAGTATTGGATACACTTCGGTCCTTAACCTTGCCAAACCACATTTCTGGTTAAGAAAATTAACCAAAAGTAGAACACTAAGTCAACAGACTACAAAAACCAAGAGTAATGGTTGCATGTATAATAAGTACACTGGTTAGATTAAATCGAGAAACCAAATATTCAAAGATAGATAAATACACACACACTTTCACCCTCTCTTTAAGCTACAACCATCATCCCCAACACATTTCACACCCAGACCACTGAAATACATTATAGTGAATACAAATACATTCCAGTTCATCTAATGTTGATACCTTTACAATGTTTAACAGAATACACGAGGGACAGAACCCTTTCATGTTAGAAAACGGCAATTATTAACTACCAGTTTTCAACTAAATTTTCATTTACAGGTTAATAGATTCCTCAGAAAGCAGAGTCCTCCTGTTATTATGTGTTTAACATTTCAAATTACACAACTCCATCAAGAGCTCTTCTATTAGGCAAAGCAAACTTGTAGATAATAGCCTAGTTTATGCAAGAAACTGTGAGGGCTGACTTGCTGTGAATCCACCCTAGGCATGTATTTTAAAAGATTTTAACAACCCTGTAGCTCTTCAAGATCATCTCACCAGGAGGCACCCAATATATGGACGTTAGCTGGAAGCATAACCCATCTAGCTGATGAAGAGCCCACACCCGACATCAGAACACGTGGCGCAGAGACCTGGCTATGCTCCTTGTGGCTTTATGACACCAAGCCTCCGAATTTCAGGAGCTCCATTCTTAAATTCAGCTAGCACTGTAATTTTAGAAAGGTGCTATAAGGACTCAATGGGCAATAAGTTCACAGCTCTAGAAAAAGCTACTATCAGAGTGAGCATTTACAGATGTGCCAGAATGGGAAACCAAGACACTGGACCCTAAGAACAAGACCTAGAAATGCTCATGGAGAAACACAGGAGGATTGCTGGATAGGGAAACTACTGGAAAAGCACAAAGAATGAAGGCTTTGGTCTATGTTGTAGAAATCAATTACCGGAAATGTTCATTTTCAAACGAGTCTATTGATTACTTTTTAGACTTTCTTATTATAATACAGTTATACATACAATCGTACTACATAGAGCATTTGAGTATTTTTCAAAATACTTCAGGTTGCAAATCATTCAAAAAATCAGTGGAAAGATTAAAGTAAAAGCTTTGAGATCTTAAATCGTGAAAGAAAATAACTGGTGAGATGGGTAAGAAGTCTCTTATCCCTTTTAAGAAGGTTCCCTTTCCTGTGCCTGGGAAAGTTAAGAATCCACACTAAATAAACTGGCTAAGGGACTGTCCCAGATATTTTAAAGTGAACTCTTAGTACTATTATGAAACTGTTTAATGTCCCAATCTGTTGCCTCTATTTAATTTCCTGGTTTTTTAGTCTCATTATCAAACAGTTCCAAAAAGTAACAACTTCATCTCATCCCTAAAAATTTCTAAATTAAAAAAGTATTAAGATAAAAGTTAATTTATTGGACTAAAGATGCCTATTATCACATAAATGCCTGAAATCAGTGGGTCTCTAGCTGAGATTTCTAAAGGTCTTGTCATACAATTCTGTCACGCAATTTTAGTCTAAATAAGTGCTACATTTCATTGAAGGTGTAAAGATTAAACGACATAATGCATATAAAAACACATAACCACCTTAAGCCCTTTTTTTGGAACAAGCCAAGAAATAATAGGAATATTGTGTAAGGTGGTGATATTTAATAGAATGACCATTTTCCCGTTTGCTGTTAAAACTTACAAGTCACCAACTAATATCTACCAATCTATGGGTTAAAGATTTGTTCTCCATAATAAGTAAACACCCAAGGCAGCAAGTTACCAGGCAACATTTATCATCTGATTTCCACCTACTCGTCATAGTTAAGACAGCCCATCGTGTTCAAAAGCCAAAATAAACAGCGACCCTACTTCTATAATACTCATCTTACATGTCACTCAAATCTTACCTTGCCAACACGCTCTTTCCACTTCCCTACCCTGAACTTGAAATGATACCTAATACAAGTTTTGTTTCTTTACTTTGAGACTTTAAAATGAGTGCATAAGGAATTTTTCAAATGAACAAAAGAAACAAAGCAATGCCTGTGAACCCATCACAAGTCTGAATAGCATTCTGTTTCCTAAGTGCTGTTTTAGCAATACGCAACAGCTTCTGATTCTAACCTAAGAAACATCGCTGAGGCTCTTTCAGGTGATACTAAGTATTGCCACCCACACCTGAACTCTTCTTTGAAAGGTAGGATGCGTATTTTGACATATTCCTCCTTACCATGTATCTTTCCGTATTTTTTCCTCAGTGACAAAACAACACCTCCACATCACAAAATCAATGATCAAAGCCCCCCTCTCCAGAGCATCCACCTCACTAAAATGTCTCTTTTATTTTTGTAGACACAAAATCTTTGAGGCAAATCTACAGCCAGTTGCCAAGTAGCTGGCAGCAGACTGTCATCACTAATATCCCGGGCTCTCTTAGGATTCAAGAACCAGGGAAGGAAAAGAGGGAGTGCCTGGGGGCCACATTTTTTGTTTTCTTAATTTTGGCTTTCAAGATGTGGTCTAGAGTTCCTATGGCTTAAAAACTGTCTTCACAAAACTTTCATCTGGAAATGAGAAGTAATAATCAAACCCTTCTAGGGGAATGGACAGCTAAATGGTTCAGGAGCCACAATTCTGGAATCAAACTGTCAGGCTCCAATCCCAGTGCCTCCACTTACTCATGCTCTGAAAGTGCAGGCAAGTTACTTCATCTCTCTGGGCCAGTTTCCCTATCAATGAAACAGGAATATTAGTATGCCTAATTGAGGGAGCAACCCCTGTAAAACTCTTGGCACAGCACACAGGCCACAGTAAGTGCTCACTAAATTGAGCCCTTATCACACCACAGTAGAAAGAGGACTACACAAGCGAATGAAGATCACAGACCTGCCTTTTGTAGATAGGGAGCTGGGATTAATTTGCAATTAACACACATAAGAGTGATGGAAAATCTCAGGTCCAAATTTGGGAGACCTGAATTCCAATACCAAGACTCAAATAATTAGTTACTTAATCTCATGGAATAATTTTACCTTCTGTGAATCTCATTGACCTCACATGTAAATATCAAAGGTTGGTCTAGAATCTATATTCGTGGTTCCGAACCCTGGCTGTATATTTTAATCACTTGTAAAAATTGAAAGAAACCATCCACACATACCCCTCTCCACCAAAGATTCAACTTTAATTACACTGGTTATAGTGTTTGGTGGCATCATCTTAGGTCCCTCCTATCTTTTAATTCTAGAATTCTTAGCTTTACTGATCTTTTCTTCACATTAAAAAATATGGAGATCTAAAAGAGCTTGAAGTCAGCAATCCCAAAAGTCCTGTGCACCCCAATGTTTATTGCAGCACTGTTTACAATAGCCAAGACGTGGAAGCAACCTAAGTGTCCAGCAACAGACGAATGGATAAAGAAGATGTGGTACATATATACAATGGAATACTACTCAGCTGCAAAACAGAACAAAATCATTCCATTTGCAATAACATGGATGGACCTTGAGAGAATTATGTTAAGTGAAATAAGCCAGCGAGAGAAAGATAATCTGTGTATGACTCCACTCATATGAGGAATTTAAAATTATGGACTAAGAACAGTTTAGTGGATACCAGGGGAAAGGTGGGGTGGGGGGGTGGGCACAAAGGGTGAAGTGGTGCACCTACAACATGACTGACAAACATTAATGTACAACTGAAATTTCACAAGATTGTAACCTATCAATAACTCAATAAAAAGAAATATGGAGATCTAATATCCTAAGCATGTTAAAAGCAGCAATCACCACTTATGCTTCCTGGTATATATGAGGGCAGCAGGTATTCAATTACCATTTTTGGCCTCTTCTGGGGTAAATGGGACAAGCACATAGATCTTTTTCTGCCCCCAAATCGATCACTCTTGGCATGGTTAAAGATTAAATATTTTATGTTAGGAAATCATCAAACAGCTTTCTTTAGCACATTTTCCTCAAGGACAGTGACAACAAGCAGGTAGTTTTTAAACCTTTTGAGTTTGCTTGATACTATAAACTTCCAGAGATACCCATGGGTGGGGGTACACCTAACGCCTAAAAAAAGTATGAGAACCTCAGAAGAACCTTCTGATAACCTTTAGAGCAGTCAGGGCAAAGATTCACAGGTTTACAAATGGTAACCAACATCAAGTGTCTTTGAAATACCTTTATTTCTATTCTGCCTTTCCACAATGACATCAAAGTTTTCTACACATACCAAATCAAAAGATATTCCGGAGAGATATTTTCATTCCCAACTTACCAAAGGAGTCAGGGGCAGAAATGGGAAGGGAAGCCACATATCTGGAATAACCTTAGCTGGTCCCTCAAGTCACAGCAACATGAGCAGAGAAACAAGGGGGCTGAACTAAATTATTCAAGGTTAAGGTTTCACGTACCTTACGTATATTTGGATTGTAAGATTATTTTTAAGTAAGATTCTCTTTCTGACGATATCAAGAGTTGAATATGAACTTTCACAAGCAACAAAATTCAAAACTAATGCTGAAATTCCTTTCACTGTTTAATCACTATGGCTATTAATAGGAAAAAAGGAATAGACTCCAAATGCAGTCTACTTATGCTAAGTCATTTATAGTCACTGGGATTCTGAATAATCCCAAATTCTCTAAAACATTCCTCTTTTCTTTAAGCCTGTGCCTTGTGTTTATAGAAAAATCACAATTTATCCTTTAAACTAATAATAACAAACATGAAAGGAAATGTGTAATTAGTGGCATGAGACAGTTAACATAAAGTATCAGCCTAAGAGTATCGAGGGAGAAACAGAAAAAGAGACAGTAAATAAATGGTGCATATCAAATATCACACAGCAAAACCCGCGCCTGTCGAGGAGGCAATGCCCTTCCCAAACAGACGGCGACTGCTGCTTTGGGCAGGTTTCTGTTCTTTGCTCTTTCCTCTTTCTTTTCTTTTCACTAGTGTTGATTTAGGCATTTTATTTTTCTGTCTCTACCTCTTAAAAGTTTAAAGGAAACTAGGACCATTCTAGAAGCAGACTGTGTGAACTCGCAGTACCTAACTCCTTGACTTTCTGTGGTTTACAAAATGTCTTCAACACTGTCGATCTAAGCCGTGACGTGAAGGCTGAGCTCGCCTAGCGAAAGGATCTATTATTATTACACATTATATAGAGAAATTATATGAAAACCTATTATCATCTATTATTGACTGCTGTCATAATATTCTCTTAGGTGAACTCTAAACAGATACAAGAATGTCTCTAGCCCCTGTCTCTGAATCACAATTTAAATAAAAATGATAACAATTAATAATGTTCTTTAAACTTTGGCTTGGATAAGAAAAAAGAATATTTGAAAGGGTAGAGTAAGAGGCAAGAGGAGACAGTCTGGATTTCTTCTAGCTCTGCATTGCTATGGGAAAGTCAAGGACTTCTGTCTCAAATTCTTTATCTTGAAAATGAGTGTAACAGTCCTTACTACTTCCATCCTTCACAAAACATTATTATTTTGCTCTTTTCACATGTTTTGAGACTCTTAAATGAAGGGAATCCAACATGGTCAGAAGCTCCAGTTTGGGTCACATTTTCATACTTTCCATAATATTGAATATTTTAACAATTATATTAAAATATGCAATACTAAATACATCTATACTACCACATTATCTACTTAATACTTGGAAGAAGATGTCCAAAAAGGATTTGTGAGACATTATGGTGGCGTGTTTCAGAGACTGGACATCAGATTTGGTATTACATCCTGTCCTATCACTAATTAGCTGTGTAACCATGGATAAGTTACTCAAGGCTTAGTTTCCTCAGTTATCAAGTGGGAATAATAAGTTTTTACATAAAGAGGGTGTTAGAAAGATTGTATATGAGATAATGTACATAAAGTCTTAGCCCATTGCCCGTAAAGGCTAAGTAGCTTCAGGAAGAGTAACAACTATTAACCTCATCATTCCGCACTTTTGTCCTGAAAGGTTCTAGGCCAGTGCGGCTGCAGGAATCTCTCAGATGGCAACTCAAGTCCAGAACTACTCTTGAGCTTCTCAGTCCCTCAAAACCCAAATAGGAAAATAGTGAGGACAGACATCCAACCTAAAATACACTTCCAGAGACTGTCAAAGACAAAGTTCCTTTCAAGTCATTCCCAAGAGCTCTGAAAAAGCCCTCAGATTGTTTCAGAACCCCTACGTGCACACAGAACACCTCTCCCCTCTACTAGCATAATCATTTTATGAGACAAGTGAGGACACTTCGAGTTTTAGGACATTGGAGCACAACGAAAGCATCCGAGTCCTGCCTCTGACCCTTGTCAGTGTGCAGAGGAGGTCACTATTTCCTCTGAAGTTCAGGAATGTGGACCAAGAACACCCAGAAGCCTGAGACTTGGGGATGGGCAGTCAGCCCGCTGCTGGGGAATCCTAGCAGCCTTGGGTGGGGAGATAGCAGAACAGGGGAAAGTCCTTCTAATTACATCAGACATATAACAACCGCAAACTATTTGCCTAACTTAAGAGTAGCTGTGATGTTAGGATGTTTCCACTATAAATCATACCTAAGTTAAAAGACTAGAGGTTAAGCAAAGTTCTAGAGTGGATACAAAAACAGGGGTGGAGATCAACAAAAAGTATGGGGCATACTGCTACAATTGGGAATGGGTAGAAGGTCCATTGAGATGTTATCCGTAGCTGAGTCCCAGGCGTAAGTAACATAAGGTTCCTCCTCATGTAAGGTATCACAGACATTCTATTTCACTTGTCAGTTTCAGCAGGCCATGCCCACCGATGAGCAAGCATGAGAGAGCAAGTTAGAAGTATAACACACAGGGAGGTGAGAAGGCAGAGCAGAAAGAAGAGGAAGAGAATGGTAATTGATTTTATTTAAATGCAACCTGGTTGTAGACGACATTTCCCATGTATACATATCTTCTCAAGCAAACATGTACATATGGTTGTATTTTCCTGATGTCTATCAGCCTTTTTTTGTTGCAGACTTGAGCACAGCACATGTTCCAATTAATTCCACTCTTTGTTGTAACTTGCTGAGTTGAGTGTCCCTTGCCAAAAAGGGGTAGGTGGTGGGTTACATAACAAGGACTGAGGTGGAATCTTCTGCCAAGTCTATACAGAGTTGGCGGAATGTGTGTGGTATAGGTGGGGGCTGGTAGAAGCTGAGAAGAAAAGGAGAGACCACAGGAAGAATAACATCCTTAGAGGTAGACTTTGACAGAGGCAGGCCTCACTGGCTGTGTGGCCAAGAGAAAGAAGGTTAAAAGACAGCCAAATTGGAGGAGATGAGGAATCCATGTATAGGATGTAAATGAGGTTGTTCTATTACACAAGAGTTTTTCCCCTAGGGTGATGCTTCTAGAACAGTCTAAGATGACAATAACTTAGGAAAAGGCTCGATCCAAGTGCAACCATGATGGGATTTTTTGATTGAGAGAAAGGGAAGTCATAAGGTTAAAGGATAAAGTGGCCTTCAACAAAGTTTTTCAAGTAAAATCTAAGAGATCCAACAATAAGTGCATTCCCATCATCCTAGAGAGTAAAGTACTACTCACTAGAAAGGCAACTTTAAATCTGATCTTCTTAGGAGGCTTAAAGGTATTTTAGACATTTAGATCAGAATGCTATTCAAATTCACCTGTGGGTCAGCTGGTTCTATTCCATAGCCATGGACTATATTCCCAACCCTAGTCAACCATCTCCCAATCTAAGAAATAGTTTATGTACTATAAACAGGAATTCATTCCCACCACTGAACAAAATTAAGTGACAAACCAAATACTAAAAGGCAGTCAATTGTAAAGTGTCTCTGGAACTGGTCCCTTTGAAGACAGTATTATAAGGAGTCACCAATGTACTACAAATTGAAAAAATGTTTTTTAAAAAAGACACATAGTAGTTAAATTTCTCAGTAGGTAACAGACAATATGGACAAAAATAAAAGTTAGTTACTTGCGAGATAAACATGATGCTTCTGATGCAAAGACTTTCTAGACAAGGCAGATGTGACAACAGTCGAAAATTACTCCACTATTACAATTACTGTCATAATTACTACTGCTGTACACTTGGCTTTTTTAACTGAAACTATGATTCAGAGATTTCCTGGGTTTTCTATTTAAGACACTAGCAGAACATCAGGACATCAAACTGTGAGGGGGGAGATGACAGAGTTGGCCAAAAGAGGGCTAAATAAGGTCTGCATAGTGAGAAGTGCTCACCATGATGGCAGTGATGAGTACATATCTAGGTTCTTTCAGCCAAGACCTGATGAGAAGTGTGTAATGCTGGAAAGTAGATTAAACACGATTCTGAACATGGCTTCCTCAAAGACCAAGGACTGGGGGATAGGTGGCGCAAAGGAAACACTATTCACTGGGCTGAACGCAAAGTAATGAGGACAGAACCTATCATGGCATGTTTAATAACATAATTTTGCTAAGGCAAACTAAGGGGTGGTTAATGAGGTTCCATCAAATAAGTTATGCGAATTGTGTCATTTGCAAACCACAAAATATCACATTAGCTAAGGGAAACATTTGACAAGCAGTTTCTAGTCTCTTGACCAATTCCACATTAGGCAATCTTGCAAATGATATAATTAACACAATTTACTTAACTGATCTCCATTTGCAATTCATTAGGAATAGTTTTCCAGCAGAACTATGCCCTCTAAAGGTGACCAGGCTCATAAAGGCAGTCATCGAATATGAGGTACTGAACCTATGTTAAAATGTAGTTTGAGTCAATAGCTCTGGGTCAAAACCAATGATGTCTTTATGCCAAGGAGGTAGAGTTACTTAGTCTTCTTAGACTCTGTGACAAAAGATGAAAAGATAAAGGCATACCTTTCACATAAGTGCATGTATATACCTACAAATTCATCCTACGCTTTGCACATTACTGGAATGTTAAATGATGAGTTCTACAAATAACAATCGGCTTGCACTTCCAGTAAAAAAGAGAATGAGCCTGACTAACAGAGAACTTCCGAAGGTGTTCCAGGACTGACAGCATCAGATGAGCTCATGGTCCTCAGCACACTGCCACTGAGTCTTAGAGTGGAAAAACAGCATGCACTATGCCTCTGAACCAGCAAATGTTTTAAGAGGCTAGTCATCTGCAGCTGAGCAATTCTTTAGGAACCATTAGTTTCGAACAAGACTTTCCCAAAGTCCCTAGGAAGAAGAGAAGACCTGGAAGAGTGCATTTTCAAACCCTCATAAATCAAAAGAGAGAATTGAGTCCACTGGCGACACATCTTTCTTTCCATAAGCCTAATGTTTTTCTTACAAAAAGTATCATTGAACTCAAGAGGAAAACTAGGAGCAGTGGCAGAGGAAGGGAGAGAGACAGAGGAAGAGGGAGAGACGGAGGGAAGAACACATTCCACTTGTCCCTGGATTTCTTTTAGGGATTTTCAACAAGAAATCAATGACGGTGTGTTTGCAACGCCACTTCTACAGGCCTCTTTTCTACTTAAAATCTTTATGATTTTATGTTCAGATGGCAAAATGCGTGAGGAAGACATCTGATTTATTTCTGGTATTTAAATGATGAATTAGTTAAAATTTTCTTTTCAGATAATGAGCTGCCTTAAACTTGTTTGAGAGGCCAATGCTATAGAAATATTAATGATATGGTAACAAACCTTGCTTCAGCCAACTCTAAAATGGCAAGATCATTCAGCCACCTGTAAATTTCTGGGATGCTCCAAAGAACAGAACTAAAAGTCAACACTGACTTCTGCGGAGACACAGAGATCTTATAAATCCATTCTATAATATTCTTCCAAATACTCTCTCGAGAAAAGTTAAATTCTAGTCCAGTTTTAGAAAAGGAGAAACTGAGGACCAAAGAGTTTATTCAATTCAGTTACTTGAGACCAGCAGTCCATACTCAACCCCAGATGTGTGGGCGAGGGAGGTAAAGTGCAGAGGAGAAAGCAAAAAGTGGAGATGAATGCACAGTTGGTTTCAAGAGTACTTTGCCCTGAGCACAGAGTATTAAATGCATGTTGCCATTCACAAGACACAGGAACTCTTTAAAATTCAAAACATTATTGACTGTCCACAGACAAATTTTAAAGTGGAATTTGACTTGTCAACCATTTTTAATAAGGAACAGAGGGCATAAATAGTGCCATTCCATTCAGATTATTATTTTTTTTAAAACTGGAGATGTGTTGTGTCCGAGTGTAGGCAGGACTGGGCCCTATGGGTTAGGCCATCACTGATGTGTTTGTCTCAGGGGTAAAATATTCTGTTTTTACCGACTCTGTAAAGACTAATTAAAGCCTGGCAGTTCTTCATTCTTCCCTTGCAAACTCAAGGCACACCACATCCGGAGTACAAATAACAGCGTCAGTCAAAGTGCCTAGCTGCTCTCATAGTGGAAATTATATTTGAAAAAAACGTTTTAATTTCTTTTTTACAATAGGCTAATTAGTCACCTATTTATAAAGAATGCCACTTCAGACTGAAGCCTGACTTCTAAAAATGTAAAATACAGTTTCAAATGGGTATGTGACAAGGGCAGTATCGTGCACAGGTTTACCTCGAAGATGTTGCGGGTTTGGTTCCAGACTTCTACAATAAAGCGAATGTCACAACAAAGCCAGTCACACAAATTTTTTGGTTTCCCAGTGCATATAAAAGTTATGTTTACACTATATGTAGTCCATTAAGTGTGTAATAGCAGTATGCCTAAGAAAACAATATACATATCTTAATTAAAAAATACTTTATTGCTAAACATGCTAGCCATCATCTAAGCCTTCAGCAAATCATAATCTTTTTGATGGCTGAGGGTCTTGTAAAAACCGCAATATATGCGAAGCATGATACAGTGAAGCCCAATAACGAAGTATGCCTGTAATCAACTGCATTCAGAAAAGTGAAATATCCTCTAGAACCTTCCAGTTCAAAATATATTGCAGTCTCCAGGCAGCAAAAATTCACTCACAAAACTACGCCTTTAGCAGTTCTGAGTGTAGTGTCTCGTCCAAATTGTTAGGAAATTCTAAGTCCACAAAGGTATATTTGTGTAAGTTTTATAAATGTTGACCTCCATTATATATCTAACAAACAATGTATTTTACTTTTGATAATTCACTTATTTTATCTTGTTCTTCTTTCTATTCAGATAACTCTTTAAAAACAACCATCTCTGTATACCTCAGTTTCCTCGCCTGAAAGATAACTGTTTACCCTCAAATGCCACCCACTCATCCTTCTCCACAGATGTATTACAAGGATTAATTAAATACTAAAGGCAAAGTGTTGTAAGCTGTGCAACAGAGAAGGCGTGAATACAGAAACAGTGATCATCTTAAGCTATACAACAGTCTCCCATTATCCACGGTTTTGCTTTCCGCGGTTTCAGTTACCTGCGGTCAACTGTGATCTGAAAATATTAAATGGAAAATTCCAGAAAGAAACAATTCATAACTTTTAAATTGTGCGCCATTCTAAGCAGCGTGATAAAATCTCATGCTGTCCTGCCCAGGATGTGAATCATCCCTCATCCCTTTATGCAAGGTATCCACACGGTATACGCTACTCTCCCGTTAGTCACTTAGTAGCTGTCTTGGTTATCAGATCGACTGTCATCGCATCACAGTGCATGTCTTCAAGTAACCCTTATTTTACTTAATAATGACCCCAAAGCATAAGAGTAGCGATGCTGGAAATTCAGATGTGTCAAAGTGGAGCCATAAAGTGCTTCCTTTCAGTGAAAAGGCCGAAAGTTCTCGACTTAAGGAAAGAAAAGAAATCATATGCTGAGGTTGCTAAATCCACAGTAACTTTTATTACAGTATATTGATATACTTGTTCTATTTCATCATTAGCTCTTGTTGTTAATCTCTTACTGTGCCTAATTTATAAATTAAACTTTATCATAGGAATGTCTGTAGGAAAAAATATAGTATATATGGGGTTCAGTACTATCTGCAGTTTCAGGTATCCACTAGGGGTCTTGCAATATATCCCCCACGGATAAGGGGGGACTACTGTACTTTCAACAGAGACTCTCATGATGCTGTAACCGAATAACTTATTTCTCTTCCAAGCTGTCAGGCAGAACATATACACGTTACATCATGTACATTTCAAAATGATAGTTTGCTGATCCAATTTTGCTGATGAGTTTAATCAGTAAAAGACAAAAAAACAAATAACTTAAAAAGCCAATCACCTTATATTTCCAGTTATAAGCAAAATCAGACCCGTGTCTATTTCACTTTATTACTCTGACCAATTCCAAATGCAGCTTGACTTTACTGTTGTTTCAAATGATTCATCTTACAAAGGTTTTGTCACTGAACTGAGGAAAACATTACAGGGTTTGGGTTTCTCACCCTCCACCAGTCACTTGTCCAAGAAGCTAAACGGAACTCCCAACTCTCTGGCTGATCATGGTTGGGAGCTCATTAGGCTGTTCCTCACGTTAAATTACTGAAAAGGGTGATGTATTTATAATACAGCTTGCGATGCTATAAAATGGCTCATCAATCTGTTTTATTCATGGAAAGTCCACATAAGGCCACTAGTCTGTTACTGGCAATAAACCTTGGGTGCGTCTTCAAAAGACCTGCATATTAGATAGTGATTTATGTCTCTGTCCAAGAAATCAAACAAGATACTAACAAGGCAAGGGATAACTCAACTGACACTTTCAAAAGCAATATAATTTCAGTAGTAAATCAAGTGGGTATAACATATACAAGGAAGAGAGAAAGACAGATGATTAGCATGTATATATCAAAAGAAAAGGAGAGTGTTAAAAAAAAAACCAATCCTGAGTATTCAGATCTTAAACCATTCTTAATTCATTCTCTGCATCCTTTTTCTCACATGGTATTTCTCGTATAGCACAGACACTCTTCATCTCCCATTTATAACTAGAATATTGTTTGCAAAGATATCGATGTATCTTAAATAATTTGCCTTTTTTAATTTTTAATACCCAAAAGCAGAATTGCCAAACTGTTTTTACCCTTAAAGTGCAATGCTATTTTGGATGAGAAAGACCCAAAGAAAAGAACAAGAAATATTTAGCATCAGCATGAGAAACCAAAATAATTAGTTACGTCTTATATTGTTTTCAGAGAATGGCACATTTATTAGAAATTTTTTCCCTGTTAGGAGTCTGGAAATCCCAATACTTCAAAGAGATCTCCCATATTAACATCAAGTAAAAAACTGACAATAAAACAAATGATGTTTTTTAACCACTGAGTTTTCTTTTAGGTTGCCAAATAGTCACTTAACAGTATGAATGTGAAAGTGTAGATGTAGAAAATAAAAGGGTTTCTCATACAAGTGAGTAATGAGTTTAAGATGCCTTACATGTACTTGCTATTTTTATCTTCAACAATCCGCTTCAAAAACAAAAAAAAGAATTGTTTTCAATAAAAGATTAAGGTGAGTTATGCAAATTCAATATCCTATCATATATACTGAACCTGTTTGCATTATTTTACTTGGAAAACAGAAATCTTATTTTTTAAAGAGAGGATTTTTTTAGATGCATGATGCACGTGACATCACCACTTTTCTTCTCTATCAGTGTGTCTCATATTCTCATTCGGGCACAACTGGAAAGCTGTTTGAGTTTTCCTTATGGACCGCTCAATCTTATGGACAGGGATCGTGCATGCGACAACATTCCTCACAATGAAAGGGAGAATGGCATCCTCCCTGTTGTTATTAGCCAAAATAAAACACTCAGCTTCGGCAAGGAGTGACTCCAAACACCTTCCATGTCACAGGAGGCCAGCACTCTCCGCGCACTGAGGTCGGCGAGCCCACCCCGGCGGAGGATAAGCAATGCTTGCTCAAGGCCCTTTGCAGCACCTTCTTCCTTAGAGTTTACAGCTTCAAGTTTCGAACTCTTCATTTCAAATATTGGGGGCTATACATTTGTGTTTACATTTGGCCAAAACAAACACGACTTCTAAGTTACAGACCAGTCTTTGCAGCTAAAAAGATTTTCAAAATAAATGAAAATTTTTAAATGCTGCAAAATGATTTAAGACTACTACAGAGTTGAAGACTAGAAAGAGAACGGTAGGTTCACAGAGTGAATGGATCTATGTAGTTTTACTATTAAACAACTTTTAAAATAATCACACACGAGTTACGTGTGCAAGCTGATTTCTTTTCCCCCATCTCTGGCCTGTCATCAAGGCTTTCGGAATAGCGAAAGAGGAGAAAACTCACCCACGTCTAAAAAGAAAAATCAAAACATATTTAAGTGCCCACACACAGAGATTCCTCCTTTGATATATACAAACAGAAAATAAACTATCTTCTCTTGCCTCTTCAAACACAAAACGCACATGCATACACACCATCGGCCAGACATCCTTCAGTTATCTCACAGTTAAATAAAATAAAAGGGGCTTCTTTTTGTGCATTTTGACACACACACACACACACACACACTCGCACACTCCAAGAATCCTGCCTCCAATTTTCTGTCACAAGGTGCACTCTGGGGGCCCAGGCGGGGGGGAAATGTTTGGGAAACAGAAGGAGCTGTTTGAGCAGACATCGGTTTCTCTCTGAGCCTGTGAAGTGGACATTGGCATATCTTGCCCAGGCTTTTCCTGTGGGGTTCATCTGGTCGGCAGGGTGGGGAATAGTTGTCTGCGCCATACCAAGGTCAGCCTTCTAGGGCTGACAGTCTCTGTCTCCGTACAAAGAAAAGAATCAATACTTTTGGACTACGGCTGTGCCCTCAGTGTAAAACAACAAACATGCAGCGTCTGACATGTTTCTAGGTGATTTGTGGCAGAACCTCTTGTCTGATCTGTATCCAGGAGCTGCTGTGTTACTGCTTTTTGCTTCTCGCCTCTCCCACCCCCTTCCGAGGCCCCCTCCTGCACGCCCCAGCTCTGTGATGTCTAATACTTTACTCAGGTACAGAGGCGGGTGTTCCACCCTACAGCTACTTGTCACTCAATAAATCACACCTACGAACGCAGTCTGCACAGTGATCTGGGCTTTAACAAAGGATCAGAGGGACAAAGTGCAGGCAAGATACTGCAATTATAACAAAACTAAAATATTCAGTGAGAGGGACAAACGCATAGGCTCTGAGGCATGGATAAAATGTCACTAGAAAGGGTGGCTTTTGTCCTCTCTGTTTTTGGTTTCACTCTTTGAATGCACCCCTCTCATCTCTCCTCGGCCACACCCTCCCCACATTTATTTTTGTGGTTCTTCTTTGTTCTAACTAGAATTAAAGGCAGAACATGAGCGTTATTAAAGCATCATTCAAACAAATGATGCTCATCTCCGACTTTAATACAGACGTAAGTTGTATTAACTGAAAGAGAGGCACTTTCAATAAGTACTCTTAGTATCTTCAGTCTGTATCCTTATCTAAAATATTTGCACACAGAGGTCCCAAATCCTCCTGAAACTGCCCCAAAACATAAAAACCAGACCAAGAGACAGCTATTAATTATGGCTTCAAGTTGACTATTTGAATAGCCATTAAACAATGTTACTTATGCAAAAACGTGCTTGTTTTATCCAACTGCACAGTTTGTGTAGAAATATCTCTCCTATAAAATGTTAACATATATGTTCTTCAATTTGCTTAGGAAGAATTTTATATGAGATCTGTTCTTTCTCAGCCCCTCCCCCACCCCCCAAATTTATTTTCCGGAGTCTTAATCATTAGCCAAGTCAGATAAGAAGGTTTTGGACAGTTTCTTCTGTTCTAAATATTTTAAATGCAGCAGTTTGAGTTATCCCAGCAATTTCAGTCACATCAGACACCTCTTAATGCAGGAAAAGTGATGTTCCATCATGGAGGTCTTGCACAAGCCTCTACTGTAACTGTTGCTGATGAAAATAAAAGTGAGTCAGAATAGCTCTACACTTCCTTGCTAGTCAATCAATGGCTGACAGCACCAGTTCCTTCAGCCATGTACTTCAGCGATGATGGATCAATAACTGTGGTTTAACAACAGGGAGCCACCAATCATTATATGAATGATTAAAAGGGGTCTCACTCACATACACCTCTGTAGACAGAGTAGGCCGTGAGATCAGAACACTTGCCACATTCTGCTTCCTACTACAGAAATTCAGGTAAAGGAGGGGAAAATGGGGGGAGGGAGAATCATTAAGACGCAGCATAAAGGAAATACGAAATGCTCGTGACCCTGCCAATTTTCAGCCACTGTTGTCTTAGACACGAATTCTCCAAATTCACCATAATGGAGTTAAATAAAAGCAAAACAAGGGAGGAAGATTGCTTACTGCTAAATTCTACAAAGCATCAACTTATTAAGATTACTTGGAATGTCACATAAACATCCCCTTTACCCTCTACACACCCACACACCCGTGTGCCTAGAATGTCAGTCTCAGGTCGCTATCTTGGAGATCCTTACTGCCGTGACTTATTTTTATCTCACTATATTAAAATTATTCCTTGAATATCTATTGGAAAAGCCTAAAAGACCCTAGAAGGGTAGGACTGTTTCATCCAGGAATAAACAAAGTCCCCGGCATAAAGCAGACACTCAACCATGATTGACAAATTAATGGAAATGAATGAATCAGCCTTTAAAACAAAATCTAGTCTCCAGCAAAAGATACTGCACAAGTTCCCTCAGAAGTACCTAGAGAATATTGTTTTGAACTCACTTATGACAAAGCAAAGCACTGTAAATTATCAAATTGAACTATCAAAATATGTCTCTCGCAGAATGGCACAATTCTCCACATTGTTGACTGTCCTTTCTCATTTGTCTGGGTACAGTAACAAGAGTCCATCCTGGCTTATACTCAGACAGCAAATGAACAAATGCTGACTAGGGGCCACTCCGGTCTCAACACTGTTCGAGATGCCAAGGTGCACGGGCTCTGACCTCTGACAGCAAAGCAGATAAACAAGTAAAGACATAGTCACAAGATGTTCTTGTAAGTACTTCAGAAAGAGAAATAGAGGGCAGTGTTCTTAACCAGGGGAGGCTGTACCACTCAGGAAACACTTGGCAATGTCTAGCGACATTTGTGGTCATCACACTGGGGCGGAGGGCAGAAAGGAGCGTGTTACTGGTATCTAATGGGTAGAAGTCAAAGATGCTGCTAAATATCCTACGATGCACAACATGGCACCCCACAACAAAGAATGCGTCAACACAAAATAGCAATAGTTCCATGGTTGAGAAATCCTGGTATAGGGTGTTCAGGGAGCACAGAAGAAGAAAGGGCCTAACTATCCAACAAACAGTAGGAGAAAAGAACACAGTGGCTGAGAACCCACTCCTCCCTAATAGCAGTAGATAAGAAAAGAGATTAGGGGAAAGGAGAAGGAATAAAATAGGCCAGATCATGCTAAAGGGTTTACATCTCACCCAACCCACCAGGAGAGCTGACCGTGGGCTTGGGAGGGGAAAGTGCTGAAGTGACAAGGTTCAGACTGCATGTTGGATTACTCCAACTGGTCACAACAGGAGGGACAGTCAAGAGAAAGTTGAAAGTGGCGTTTGAAATCAAGAAATAATGGGAGTCTTTATGAGATCAGAGGTACTGGGACTGCAGACAAGTGAAGAGGGAAACAGCAGTTAGTTGCCATTTGGATTTGGGGAAGGAGCTAGGGAGAGGGAGGAATGGAGGATGACATTGCAGTTTCTGTCTGGGTAGGGTATCAGCCAGAGGGTGATGCCATTGTACACAGAACAGAGGCTGGCTGGAGGAGGGCAAGGGCAGACACTGAGAAATTGAGGTTCTGACTGGCTGAGCTTTAAAGTAGAGCATCCAAGAGAGCTGAAGTTACAAATATGGAGCTCTCCAGAGAAGTGTGAGATGGAGAAACATTTGAGTAGTTATCAGCAAATCAGCAGGAATGTAAAACAGTGGGAATGAGTATGATTGCCCAAAATGTGTGGGAGAAAACCAGGAAAGATTTATATTTAAAAGAACACAAATAGATGAAGTAGAAAACGAGTTAGAAAAGTAAGGATAAAATAGGAAGAATGAAGAGTCAGAAAAATCTAAAGACTTCAAGAAGGAGCCCAAGTGGTCAACAGCATCAAATGTCACAGAGAAATAGGTAAAAAACAGAAATGCCTCTACAAGAGGATCAGACGAGAGGTCAGCTCTCCAGAGTTGCTGTCCTGGGGAAGAGCAGAAACAAGTTAAACCAGAGGCTAAGGCAGGAACAAGAGGCAAGGAAACAAGAATTATGTATGTTCCTCTTTCTGAAGGCTGAGTTTTGAACGGAAGGTGAGAGAAAGGGGCTGCCAGACGGGAACAGAGACGTGACCTGGCCATCTATAGGCTGAAAGGAACGAGTCTGGACCAGAAAGAGGCTTATCCTATCTTTGTAATAGGAAAGAATCGGAAATAAACTATAGGAGAATCATTTATCTATATGATGGAATAACGTGCAGCCCCTAAAGATGATAGAAGAATGTTCATAATATACACATATAAATGTACAAACATATGTCAAGGCTATTACACAACAGACTGTGAAGATAATCACCTAAAGCCTAATTTGGGGGGTTCCACTGGATATGTGGGTATGTTTATCTTAAGATGCCTGGGGTTACAGATGATCACGGTTTTGCTTTTTCTAATCTCTCATTTTCCAAAATTAACATGTTTAATAGGTACAACAATTTATTTTCAAAGGAACTAACCTCCTAAGTAGGAAAAACAGAGGTTCAACAACACACCAGGATCCCTGGGAAATGAGAGGGGATAGCACTCAGATCAGCTGTAGATGGAAGGAGACACTACTGTGAGGGTCTCTGCTCTGCAAAGCCAACTGTCTGGCAATTTAGAAATTCTCCAAAGCAGTGCTATCTATATAGCATGAGCAGAAATTTTTATTGTTAAATTGTCTATCTAGAATTAACAAAATTTTAAGTATATGTGTTATTAAATGTTTTTGCAATAATTTCAAAGCATGGAAAGAAGGAAAACCAGCTACACAGGGCCAGTGGAAGGATAGGGAAAAGAAAACAAAACAAATCAAAACTTTAAGCAGCTGGTATACTTTAGTTAATTTTCCTAAATGCCACTGTGAAACAAGGCCACCTCAGTTTATACTGCCTGAAACTAAAACACACATTACTTGGCCAAATGCTTGGCTAAATGCTTGTTTTTACCATGAATAGCTCCCATATTGTTCAGCGTATCACCTTCTGGATTCCCTTTTTTTTTTTTTTTCTCCTTCAAATGGCCAAAGCCACAATTAGAGGGAACAGTTCCAATGTCAAATTCTTAGCAGTTCCCTCATCCTTCCAAATTCTGGGAAAGATCATAGGTCTTGCAAGTATGTGCCCAACCCTCTTCCTCCCCAGCATCAATAAACAACTTGGTCTGTCTCTTAGGGAAAAGCTGCATTTTGCCATACAGATGATTCACTAAGTAGCCTGGAACAGACAACCCAACTATCAAATATTCAGTATCAATGCCCTCTTTACCCAAATGTGGAGGGCACTCTATTTTTGCCCCTTTCTTTCGACTCTTTTCCCTTTAAGATGCTGGCAACAGCTGAGGGACATATGACCTATTGACCTGGCAGGGGATAATAAAGTGACAGTTTACATTGTCTTAAAATTATTAACCAGGTTCAGCAAAACAGCTAAGGCCAATACATAAACCACTGATTACTACAATAGTCTGTTTCTTGGAATGTGATTAAACTTCAGCATGGGTTCAATTGAGAGCTAAAGCCTAGAACAGTACCTGGGTCATGCAAAGTACTTAACAAATATTGGCTGAATGGTTGGTTGGATATGTATGCAATGGGTGATTGGATGGGTACATGGTAGATGGACAGAAGGAGGGGGACATGTGTAACATGGTCGTGCACACACGTGCACATACACATACACACTCTCTCTCTCTCTCTCACACACACACACACAATGCAGAGGGCCCGAACAACAGTAATGTGGTCAGACTCCATTTCAGGCCCCTTTTAGTTCAAATTTGCTATCATGCTGCTTCTCAAGATCACCAAATTTGTTCCAACATTAGGGAATTTGTAATTGCTATTCCCTCTCCTGGAATGCTCTTCCCCCAGATCTAAGCAGGGCTCGCTCTCTCATTTCAGTCAGGTCTCTGCTCAGATGTCATCTCCTCAAAGCTGCCTTTTCTGATGCCACCTAAAATAGCAGGCCCCTGCCCACCCTCACTCCTCAACCCCTTACTCTGTCCTTATTATACTCCGTATCTATTTTATTATTTAATATTTGTCTTCTCCACTAAAATATAATCTCCAGGAGGAAAGGACTTGGTCATATTCACCACTGTACCCTCAGCAAACCAAACTGGTGCCTGAAACAGAATTATATGCTCAATTAATATGTTAAATGAATTATTCCCTGCAGATTGTTTTACAAATCTATCATCTCATCTCCTGGGAAGTTTCATCCATACCAGGGACCTCTTGATTAGCTGTTCCTCAAATGTACTATGCACTGAGCACTCTGCTCAAGATGCTTCCCTTGCCTTCGATGCCTTGCACCTTCTGAAAACTCCACATCTTTTAATCATCAAGGACCAGCTCAAAATAGCACTTCCTTTTCTACCCTTACTCCATAGGAAAACCTTATTGCCTCCTGATCTGTATTCTCCCTGGTTCTTCATACACAGCACAACTGAACCATGTGGCGCTTTATATTAGTTACTTGTTTATGCCTGTACCTCCCACCACTTAGCAGAACATGAGCTGCTTAAGGTATCCATTGGCATGGGCTGTAATCGGCCGGCATAAATAAAGCCAATCTTCTCTGGACACGAGAAAAAGAGAGGAAAAAAGTGAAAAAAAAAAACAGAAAAATTGAGTGCCCACAGAAGGTGTCAGCCAAGGTGATGCATAATCTCATTTTATCTTAAATATTGTAAAATGCAAGTATCATTGTTCCCATTTTAAAGGTAAAGAACCTGAGGCTCAAAACAAGTAATTAACCTTCCAAAGGTCACATGGTAAAATTGAGATTACAACCTAGGACTTCCTTTCTCTATTCCTAGAGAAAAGGAAAGGGATGGTGAGTCCATACTTCCTTCCTGTGCCACCAGGAGCAGGATGCAAGGGACAATACGCTCAACTTTTAATGGGAAACCCTGGGTTTTACTCCTACTAAAGTTAGTCGTTGCTAGCTTTGTGAGCTTACTGGGGTAAACCATATAACCTCCCTAAACCAGTTTCCTTATTTATATAAAACAGTGGGTACCGCCTGCCCCACGTAAATCACACGTTTATTTGGAGGCCAACTTCAGTAGGACACGGGAAAGTGATTAGTAAACTATACAGCTCTACCTTAGTTCTCCAGAGGGGAAAATCAAGCTTGGGTCCACATCACAGAAGACTCTAGAGCCCCTTGCCTCATAATTTCAGAGGCCATTAAGGTTTAGTGTTATCAGTTTCCTCCCCACTCAGGGATCCCTTAGTCTCAATCACCACACATTTCTATTGCTTTGGAGACTCCTACTAAAGCAGCCACGAACTTCTCCTCGTCTCCTTTCCTTACCTATCTTTAAAAACTAGACATATATATAACTGATTTGTTGTGACAGAATTCCCTGAATTAAAAAAAAAAATCAATCAACAAAATTAATTTCTCAAAATGTTTCAAATGTGTATGCAAAAGCACATAAGAAAAATTACTTTGTAAATGCCTACTACAGAATTAAACATTAGCAGAGATGTCTTTTTCAACCAAAACATTTAACGAATAGAACTAATCTGAAATTATTTAACTCAACTCTGTAGCCAACTCCTTAGCTTCAAAGACAAGGAACAGAGCAGGGTCTAAATTTTGGGTGTGTAGAAAACCACACTAACAATCGTCTTCAAACCACCAGTTATTTGAAACAGCTGCAAACATGTTGCCTTAGAAAAACAGACTGGGATTTAGGGGCTTACAAGGTGATAGCAATTTAGTTAACCATTCAAAAGGAAATTTCTATTCAACCCACTAAATCCCTAATATTTCTCCTTCAGGAGGGAAAAGAGGGACATATTAGTTCATGAGTTTATTTTGTGTACTCGAAATAGAGATATTCTGGTCCTCTAAATGGCAGATGTT
Organism: Equus caballus; assembly: GCF_041296265.1. Lineage (NCBI taxonomy): Eukaryota > Metazoa > Chordata > Mammalia > Perissodactyla > Equidae > Equus > Equus caballus. Next base: position 49,485,253 of record NC_091706.1, read on the forward strand.
GTGATCGTACATATTTAAAACATTTTAGGACACATAGTTCAAAAAAGGGAACGCAACAAACCTACAAAGTATACAACAGGGCAAGATCCAACTGTATTCGACACTAAACAGACCACATCTCCAATATTTTCTTTATGTTCTAGGAGTCATACTCTAAGAGAAACATTGATCACAATGGGGCACAGCCAAAGATCACTGGCCAGATTTTAACTCATCATAAGAGAGAAAACATCCAACTTAAACAAAAAAGGAATGAACATTTGATGGCATACAATCAGGGAGAACTTTCCATTAGTTCCTTCTTTAGGAACACCATTCTTGAGCCAGCCCAGATGGCTTAGTTGTTAAAGTTGGGTGCCCTCTGCTTCGGCGGCCGGGTTCACTTCCTGGGTGCACAACTACACGACTTGTCTGTCAGTGGCCATGCTGTGGTGGCAGCTCACACAGAACTAGAAGGACTTATCACTAGAATATACAACTACGTACTGGGACTTGGGGCAGGGGGCGGGGGGTGGCAGAGGAAGACTGGCAACAGATGTTAACTGACGGTGAATCTTTCCCAGAAAAAAAAAAACATTCTTAAATAAGGTTAGTGAATCAATGGTTTTCATTCAAACATTAAACAAACACTTCTAACACTATTATTCCCAGTCAGTACCTAAACAGGAGGAATATTCAAAGTCTGTCCTCAAAGAGGCCACAGTCTACTCTGGTTACACTCCATCTGATCATCTCATCTGTCTCATTATAAAATGCAGCAATTGCATCAACATTCCTATCACCACCCCCCCCATCACCTCCCCATGAACAACTCCCGTCATCACAGGCAGCCCACTGTATGTTTGAACTAACATAAACATAGGTTCTGTCTCATTTACCAACTGAGTTATTTACTCCAGCTGTGCGACTTTGGAGCACACTGTAACAAGGGGTTGAACTAGATGATCTCTAATATCTGACATTCTTGGTCTTATTATTGTAGTTCTTAGAACATTTGCTCTAAAACTGTGTCTTTCTATAACTACACTCAGGTTCTACCTCTGCCCTCTGACATCACACAGGAAAAAAAAACACAAAAAAAACAGCACTTCAAAAATCTCAAAAAGAATACTCCCTCAATTCAAATACACTTGCTGGGATATCTAATGCACTGAACAAAATTTTAAATTAAAGCGTGAGGTGTGAATATTATTTCCTTACTTAGGAAGAAAAAAATATGAAAGGGGACACTCATGAAAACAGATTTTCCCAAAACCCTTGCCTTAATAAGCAATTTCCTGTTTGAGTAAATGTACTGTTAAACATACAGGACCTTATCTAGAGACTGGCTATAAAGTCCTACTATATTAAGTGTATGGTCCAAAACAGGGGAAGAGGTAATCCCCGCTCAAGGAAAGATCTAACCCAACTATAGCTAGTTATTCTTACTAGAGATTTGCTATGTAAACTGAACCCTCCCCGAATCCTCAATTCCTTCTACCCTGCTTCTCTAATTAGTAGGCTTCATTCTTCCTGGTTCCCAATGAAAAGGGAAATACCATGACAAGAAAGAGACCAACTCTGGACATAGGAAGGCAATGCTCATTTCATCCCAAACACTGGACTCAACAGGGAGCGCTCCCTGTCATTAACCTCCCATGCCTCCAGAATCCCAAGGTGTCCTGGCTCCCATGCTATCCTTAGCTGCTAACTGCCCAAGCTGTTGCACAGGAGCATGCAAATTTTTCCCCAATGGCTGCCCTTTGTCCACAATGCCTGCAATTCTCACCAGCCCTCTCAACCACAGCTTCATGGGATCCAAACTTTCACGCCCAGTAACATTTCACTACGAACACAGCAAATGATGGCCTTGACTCACGAGGTTCCACCACGTTTCTGCTCTGGGCCTCCGCCCTTTAGGCTGGGACTGCTTGGGGGCACCAAAGGGAAGCTGGCTTTGTAGTCAGCAGCTGCACCTTCGGAAATTCTATTTAGTAAAAATTTCTGAAAACTGCCTGTATCCTAGGCTGGTCTGGCATTGGGCATGGTTTCTAGTTGCTCCCTGAGGACAGATCCATGACAATGAGAGAAAAATAATAGCAGGGGCAGTAACAGTATCTAGGAAAAAGGGGGCAAGTGAGGGGAAGGTGGCAGTTGTGTCTCGCTGAGCACGCTGTTTTGCCCCAGGGGTACACTCTCCCTACTTTAAACCTGGCTGCAGTTGGCCTCGCCAACATTAACTGTGTTCCTATAATCAAGAATCGGCAATGCAGAGTGAATAAACCAACCCAAAGCAGAGTTGGGGACTGGGTCTAACTCTGACACCATCTGTTGACTCTGGTCAAATCATTTGCTTTTTCTTCATCTGTAAATTAAATAGCATGGACCCATGCCTATTTTTCTAAATGCAGTGAAGATAAATGAAAAAATGCTCCATAAATCTAAGGTGATATTGCCATCACACAATATTTTTTTTCCTAGTCCTTCCTTCCTTCCATTCATTCGATAAGGCATGCACTCAAGCACCTACTCAGCACCTGATAGACATGTGGCAGACACTGTACTGTGTGCTGGTGGCACCAACATGAATGAGACATGGGCCATAAATCAAGGCTCCATGAGAGCCTAAATGGGGCTAGTAACTAAGAAAGCAATTAGAGGATGGTGTGGTAGGAACAGACGGTGTGGTAAGAACAGGGAGAGAGGGATACACAAGACGCTCTGTGAAGAAGGCAAGAAACCCAGATCAGGTGGACGAACTGACGAGCGAACTCTTACAGAGGAAGAACCATGGGGCCGGCCCAGTGGCACAGCAGTTAAGTGCGCATATTCTGCTTCGGTGGCCCAGGGTTTGCCAGTTCGGATCTCGGGTGTGGACATGGCACCGCTTGGCACGCCATGCTGTGGTAGGCGTCCCACATATAAAGTAGAGGAAGATGGGCACGGATGTTAGCTCAGGGCCAGTCTTCCTCAGCGAAAAGAGGAGGATTGGCAGATGTTAGCTCAGGGCTAGTCTTCCTCAAAAACAAACAAACAAAAAACAAAAAAAGAAGAAGAACCACCTGAGCTGAGTGGGAAGCAAGATGCACACGGCCATGCCATCTTGCAACTGGCTAATACACACACACCGGTGCAAATCTTTTATTTGCCCAATAATTACAATTCAGCAGCTTTTCTGTAAACATGTCAACGTGATATGTGTGCACTGGAATGTTTCACTTCTATCAATGAAGCATTATGTCTAATGCTGCAGATACCCTGCCTATTCTGAGTCAGGAATTCTTTATAAATCAGGGAAATGCCTTAGAAATGACAGAAACTCTCTTATGTTGGACCTATAACTTCTTTTAGGTAGAGCAGTCCCTATTATCTTATTTTACTCTTTGAAACTATCTTATGTTACGAAGCACAAAAGTAGGTTTAATATTTGACTAGGATCATGAAATTGTATCTAAGACTAATTTGGAGATATGAAAACTCACATTGCCAGTTAATTTTCTAATTAGAACAAAATTTACTTTTTAAACCACACCATCAAACTCAAATTAGGATCATTCATATTTGCATTTCTAAGCCTAGTGACCAAAGACCCTCTATCTCTGCTTTGCTGTTCTGTCCTCTTTTTTTTGTTTTTTTGGTGAGGAAGATCGGCCCTGAGCTACTATCTGTTGCCAATCTTCCTCTTTTTTTTTTTTTCCTCCCCAAAGCCCCAGCACATAGTTGTATATCCTAGTTGTAGGTCCTTCGAGTTCTTCTATGTGGGATGCCACCACAGCACGGCTTAATGAGCAGTGCAGAGGTCCATGACTAGGACCCGAACCAGCAAACCCTGGGCCACTAAAGTGGAGCACCCAAACTTAACCACTTGGCCATGGGGCAGGCCCCTGACTTCTTTTTAAAAGTCAAAGGTGGATATTCCTAAATTTTCTTGCTTTTATAATTAAGCATTTGGTTAAAAGAATAACAAGTCTAAAAAAATCTTTAAACATATGCTTCCTACATGTTTAACTTTTCCTAGGAAATCACTGCTAACTAATTAAAAAGATACATATTGGGGGCTAGCCTGGTGTGCAGTGGTTAAGTTTGCACATTTACGCTTCAGCAGCATGGGGTTTGCTGGTTTGGATCCTGGGTGTGGACCTGCACACCACTTGTCAAGTCATGCTGTGGCAGGCGTCCCACATATAAAGTAGAGGAAGATTGGTGCAGATGTTGGCTCAGGACCAGTCTTCCTCAGCAAAAAGAGGAGGATTGGCGGCAGATGTTAGCTCAGGGCTAATCTTCCCCCAAAAAAAGATACATATTACCATGATTAGTTTTTTAGTCACATTTACAATAAGGACTTCCAGGATTAAAAATACTAGAGGAACTATAATTAACATTTTACATAAAAATTTATCCATTTTTTTCTTTGTGATATTTCAATGAATATCTGTATTTATTTTTTTAAAAACAGTAATTTTAATAATCACTACATTAGCAGTTCCTTTGAGTGGGTTATTTCTTGCATAAAATCTGAATTTCTACTTCAATAAATAGGTCATGTGGCCTTTAGTATATTTTTCCTATAAAATGTGTTTTTTTCTATGAAGTTTTACCTTCTAAAATACTCTCCTCCAGAGCTGTATTTCGCCAGAGGGCTTCTCCATCTATCTGTGTTTGGTCTCATCTTCAATTCTTTGTTTTCTTCACTCCAGTAATTTTGGCATTCCTTTGATCTCTGTCATCTCTGCTACAAATGTTCTCTCCTAACTCTATATAGATGTTTTAGTTTGTTTTTCTCGACAGCATGACTCCTTCAATAAAATAGGCAGGTGGTATTAAAGAGATTAATATGCTTCATTAAAAGAAAGAAACTACAGGGCACCAGCCCGGAGGCCTAGTGGTTAAGCTCACATGCTCCATTTCAGCATGTTTGGATCCTGAGTGCAGACCTACACACTGCTCATCAAGCCATGCTGTGGCAGCATCCCACATAAAAAGTAGAGGAAGACTGGCACAGATGTTAGCTCAGCAACAATCTTCCTCAAGCAAAAAGAGAAGACTGACAACAAATGGTAGCTCAGGGCCAATCTTCCTCACCAAAAAAACCCCCCAAAACAAGAAACAACAGCTTAAAAACACAGGCACAAAAAAGTAACTAACCAATACTTTCAATTATCTGAATACTACAAAGCAACTGACAATGCAGTAAACAACATCCACGCTATCTTAGCAACGAAGTAAAAACATCTTTCAAGAAACCATAGGTCAGCTTTCATTACTGAGACGCACTTCAACACACAGCCAGCTAAACTGACACATCTTCTCAGTTCAAATGCGGTATCTACACAGCAAGTTGGTCTGCGTGGCTACTGATATAAGATGTAATCTACACTAATCTATTCCAAGCAAGATTCACACATATTTTTGAGGTGATACATCCTTTAAAAGAAAATTCTGGTGTTTTGAAGAAATGTTATTTATTTCACTTTAATGTAATCATGATAATTCAACCCGGACACTTTACTTGCTTGATGCTTCTTTCTTTTGATATTTTTTTCTGCTTGAGTTTATAGTGTTTTAAAATTCACAAACAACTTCAAATATTTATGAACTAGTATCAGGGTGGTATTTTACTCTGAAAAAATTTCAAGCCAACAGGAACACTGTAGGTTTCCTATTTCCATTGAGAGAGAAATACTAATTTCAGAGAGAAACAGATTTCATTCTCTCACACAGACACACAGATACACGTTAAAGTTACGAAACTACCGTCACTAGAACACACGCTTTGGTTGTTTATCCAAGAATGGTAATGAGATACAATGATCTGCCTTCTTTAGCCAAGTCCTCCCTTGTAATAATAGCATCCATTTATTTAACAGCTAACCAACATTTGGAGTACTATGTTTATTCAAGGGGTTTTTCCCTTTGCAAACCTAACGGGCCCATACAAGAATAAAATCCATAATCAGGCTCTTATTGATTCCATGCTCTACGCAACTGAGATAGGCAGTGCAAACAACTGAAGTATTGTTATAGGACAGATAATCAACAACGTGGTTAACGGAAATGAACAGCGGGACTCTCCTTAGTGCCAAATGCAGTCAATTGAAGTAGTCACCTTCAACAGCCCAAGAAAGAAAGTTGATTCCCAATTATCGCACAGTGAGGATTATCTGAGCAAATAGTACCTTCAACTTCTTATTGACATAATTAAACCGAACGAGAGATTTATTCTTTTGGTAACATTTCATTTTCTCTAGCATATATCATTTAGATATAATCAAACAAGAAATGTTTTAAAACCACAACACTTAAAAGATTCTTAAGATGCAAAGTAAAGAAAGGTGTACTTCAAGTTTATACAGAGAGAAACCAACGTAATGCATTTTGGGGGAACCCTCTAAGTACCAAACGTCATGCTGGACACCAGAGTATACAGTATACAAAGATGAACACAACTTGGTTCTTGCCCTCAGGGAGAGTGTCTTCCAGTTGAGCTTGCTGATTCCCCACTCTATTTGCCACAGAAAAACACCATCTATTCAAAAACTTGACTGAAACTTTATCCCCTGTGTGAATTCTTCCTTGGTTTGCCTGTCCTCTGTGACCCCACGGAACAAAGATTAGCATTTATCACATTCGCTCATTCATCAAGCAATTGTTAGGGACCTTCTTACTAAGCGCCAGGCATGATGGTCATCAGTGCAGAGACTCTAAAGCTAAACAGGACAGAAACTACCTCTTGGGAAGATGACAGTACAACTCTAACAAGTTAGCTTAGCACCCACTGCATATGGCAGAGCTCCCTTAGAAACACTGGCTTAGGCATGTTCATATCACCAGCCCCTGACATACTGTAGGAGCTAAATATGTTAATTCGGTACCTGATGAAAAGATCTTCAGATGGAAAATCACAAGACCGTGTTTTGACCACAGTAAGTCCCTGTGACACTCTGGGTCTCACTTTCTTCATCAAACCATGAGGTGGCTATCACTGCCCCATGTGATCTCAGGTTCTACTAGTCTATGAGAGGATACTCTGATTTCAAGTGAGAGGGGTAAATATATTTAACAACCTCAGGATGTGCTTTAAACAATTTTAAACCCATCTAAACTATGATTAGTTCAATGACTAGGCCTAGGCTGAAATCACATCTTGAAACATTATTGTAACCATTATTGTGGAATTTACTTTCTGATTTTGATATATTGAGTTCTTTTCTTGTCTCTCCTTACCCGTAGATGTATAATTTGGGTCTGCTGTATTCTTTCAAAGGAAGAATTGGCAGGGTGGTTGCTGTTACTTAGGATAAGTGTATAATCTCTTTGACTTTCTCTTGTTGGGCAAACTGCCCAGCGAATATCAATTTTTTTAGAGCTACAAATATGGTTTTAATAGATTCACAGATTTCAAATTATTAGAATTCAGAGCACGTCTCTCCCAGGGTGAGCAGATAATTCACAACAATCCATGCAGATGCAAAGGAGATGACAATGGATCAATCTGTATGTGAATAAGTTGACACAGTGGTTTACTGCTCCTCCTAGCTCTACAAACCTCCCCCACCCCCCAACACACACTGTCTTCCTATGAAGAAAAATGCCTCAGCCTATGGGAGTTCAAATTAGTCATAATACCCACTTTAGGGACTGAGGAAGACTTACTGTAAATCAGCCACTCAGAAACCACATTTGACATATTTTGGTTATAATGTAACTATAGCTGCATAATATTGTACCTATTGATTGGAGCTTGGGATTATAATGGAAAGCAATTGCCATACGTTGAAAGTGATCAACCACAGATAGAAAATTATTCCTGAAGAGCCCACAAAGGGAATCATTTTTCTTATAATCTAAAACTCCTTTTCCCCTAGATGATATATTTTATCACACCCCTAAGGCTGTATTTTGCCCTAAAGGTGCTAAGGTATCTTAACCTCAAATCACCCAATTTTTCAACTCCCTCAAACCAAAAGAAAGCTCTAGCAGAGTAAACTAAATTCTTTCTCTATTGAAATAGTACTGTGTGTTCCAAGTTGGAGCAAAGCAGAAGAACGTCTCACTGGATAACAACCCCAGTTTATTGAGGATGTAATAACAGCTATAAATTCATATTAGAATCTTCCTCTGTTGTTTTCTGTCCCTGTCCTTTACTTTTAAAAAATATAATAGCTTATGGAGGGAATTGTTGGATGTCAGATATCATGCGACGCATTTTGTCTGCAAGGCGTCCCTTCCATCTATCTGTACAAAGAGAGAATTTGTTCTTCTCTACCACCCTTAAAGTGCCATTCCTATAAGCAGTATGTATTTCTGTAAAAACAGGAACATGCAGGAAGGAAAGAAATCAGATACCACAGAGAAATAATTAAGATCAGTTCATCCCACTTAAAAGAAGTCAAGGGTGTTAGAGACTTGAACTGCCACTTGGAGTCAATGCTAGGACACTTTGCATGACCCGCGATAGTTGTTAACCTTATAATTTTTAGACCATGACTCCAATAAAAAGAAGTAACTACAATGAACAGAACACATAAAGTAACTGCCTAACAACTGCTTTTGTTAGAAGTTGGTTTCTGAAACAGATTCTTCTGTCACATAAGTACTGAAGACATGCATAATGTTTCGATCCCACTGGGGGCTACTTTTTAGTTTTTCCTTACACTCTTCTCTAAATCTTCGCTAATCTATCCAATGTCACGGTTTAATAGAAGCATTAACTATATCTATTGGGGTTCCTGGGTCCATTTGGAAAAACGCAGTGAGGATTTGGGTCTACGTTTGAAGATCTTAACGAGCCAAATCACCCTGTGGCAGAATTCTGCTAAACAACTCTGTTTTTAAGAAGAATATTAAGAGTAGCTGCACAGTTGACAACTTTCCTCCCATTCTCAAAATCAAGGATATGGGATATAATTGGGGCAAGGCCTATAAATGTTTTGTGCTTCAATGTGGATAAAGCAACAGACCTGTGTCCATGAAAGGGAAACGCATTACCTATTCCAGATGACTCTGGTCCTGACGGTGAATGGCCTATTGCCAAGTGGTATGCTAAAATTATTGAGGAAAATGGCAATAGTCCTCTTAAATAACAAGGTGGGGGTAAAGGCACACCTGAACTCACCTGAGAAGCACACTACCACAAATGAGGCATTCAGAACAGCAAGTACTCCAGAGCACTCCAGGCTTTTAGACCCACACAAAAAACAAAGTATCGGTTCCTAGAGTGGGCTCTTCCTCTGCACTACTAAAAATCCTGTTTCACCTCTTCTCGAGCCACATTAACCAACTTCCCCATTTACAGCTAAGTAGCGTCTTACTCTGAGTTTGCCCCATGTATCTCGGGCTTCCTGACAACCTGGAAGAAGACGCTTATGCTCAAGTCAGAAGTGTGGGGAGTTAATGCTCATGCTCAGAGAACCACAATGATCAACTGAGAATGAGACCCAGTGGGTCAACATTTCCCCCATTCTATGTTTGGGGGAGACATTTTCATGAGATGCCTAAGAAGGCCTCAGTGAGAATGAACACCATTAGTAGTAGTACTAATCAGCTCAATAATTCATCTTTGTATTGGCCTCCCTTGGTCCTCCATTCCTGCTCTGAGATCTACTCAAATGAAGTACCTTTATACAAGTCACTGTCTCAGGATCTGTCTGCCGGAGGACCTAGGGTTAAGTCAGCTCCCCAAAAGACATCCTAAAATGTACAGATGAAATAATATCTGACTGTATCAAAATGAAGAGATCAGATAGAGACATAACTCACAGTAAAAAGGAAAAGATACATGATAAAAGGAGAGAAACCAGGAAAGCATAGGATGGATAGAGCTACATTTTTCCATCCAAAAGAATAATCAGCCCATGGAGAAGTCACACTCATCAGAAAAATTCCGAGGGGTGCAACTCGTAGCCCTTTACTTTTACCACCAGTGCTTCTACTTGACAGAGGGCCAGACTATACCCCAGAGCTTCTCATTGGCTCTGGTCACATGTATCACTCCCAACTAGAAACAAGACACGTAGTCTCATACTGTCTTCTCAGCTCTTTGAAACCCGCTTCCTATAAGAACTGAGAAGTAGGCTCTAGTAAGCAAGCAGAGGAGAGCAGTCAGCCCACTGTTAGTCACTCCTTCAACTCACAAGTCATCCTATCTCACCATATGCCTGGCTTGTCAGCACCCTGATTTCAATTCTGGTTTGACAAGTATTGTCCTGAAAGGCTTCCAGGAAACAGACCCAAACTCCATCAAATAAATCTGCATAGTTCAACAGAGATTGAAAATCCAAGTTGCATAATCCAGAAAAGAGCCAAGTGCAACAGTGAAAATGTATCCTTACACGTATTGTGAGGTTGTCTTACGCCACAGTTTCTCTCATTAAGAAAACCCTAAACAAATCATTCACGGGTGATTGGTCTGAAATATTTTAGTGGTTACTGATTCACAAAACCACAGAAATAATACACATTCTGCCAACAGCCAGGGACGTTGCTATGGCATCATAGATAATCATGGTGGAGACAGGAAGATCTGTGGCACTCCTATGAAGATGAGACAAAAGCCCTTAAAATAATCTATCCAACTATCTGATTTGTCAATTTGGAAACATTTAATATCAACACAGGCGAGTAAAGAAGGAAAAAATCCTAACTGTTCAGGCCAAAATGAAATCACAATTAAGATTTTAAGTTACACATTCATAATTGCCCTGTGCATAATCCTAAAAGGACATTGTTCTGAATCCATTTTCTAGATGAGATTAAGTAGGAACAACAAAACACCAGTCATCAGGCTCCATTCATAAAAGCAAATCAAGAGGGAATACCTGTGACTTTTTTTTTCTACAATTTATTAGTTAAATTTTTGGATACCACTGTCATATTCTGTTAAAGAATAAGAGAATGTCATGGAGTCGTGAAGCAACCTGAGAGCAAGATCAATAAAATGCACATCTCTGATTTAATTTCTCAAAAGCAAAGTTTTCATTTGAGGACTTAAGGAAACCAGCTTCATGGAGTCAGGGGGATGGGGATGAGGAAAGTAAGCAAATAAGAGAAAAACACCAAGCAAAAGTTCTGAATCAAATTCTAAATAATGACATTAAAAATTTCCTTTGCACTGGGATTCCTAATTGTTTTTTGTTTTTTTATTTTTTCCTAAGTGTTTCTGCTTTCTGCTCTCTAGCTGACAGGAGTGCTTGCTTTCCATTCCATACAAAAAGATAATGAATGTTCCTTGCATGCGTAAGACATGAACTTACATAACTAATAGTTATAAATAAAATTCTTTTGCAGATCAAAGAAAAAAAGAACTTTGTTTAGTCAAGAAATTCCTAATGGCTTCATTTATAAGTAAAACTTTCTCTTTATTTGAGACCCAGTAGCACAGCAGAGTACAGCTGGAAGACAGCAGGTAGCGCTCATAACGAATTTTGCAGTTTTGAGAAAATCCTATCTGAAGTCAGTTTCTTCTTCTGGGGTCAGCAGATGAGTGGTTCAAAAAGAAGAAACTACCCCAGGGAGCATCATGAGGTGCGAAAAACAACAAAAACCCACACAACTGGAGGGTTCGGGGAGGAACATTCCTGCTAATTAAACTTTCCAGTTCTTATGGTCCTCTACATACACAAATCCCAGTCAAGAAAGGCGTGCAGGATCAGGCCTGTACCAAGAAGAAGTCTACCATCATCACATTAATTCTATTATTACTTCATAATGCTAACCAGCCAAGTTTACACAGAAGAGATTAAATAGCAAGATAATCTTATAAACAATGCTCATTTCATCAGTTTGATTTATATCAGTGACTGTTCTTCTAATTAATTTATACATCCACATGCTTTAATTTACACAGACAGACACCTACACTGGGGTAGGATAGCTATTTTTTTAATGTCTTGAACTTTGAGACAGGTTCATGTTTAGACTTCCCAATGTTGCTGTTTCAGTTCCCCCACGCTTCCAAACTGAAGTGACTGTTAAAATACTTTGCATTAAAGTCGAAGCACGCAGAAAGAAAATATTTTACCAAACTCAATACCTATCTCCCCCTGGCAATATTTATATGTTTAATTTTAGTTGGTGTAGCTTTACTCAACAACCAGATCTGTCCACTCCAAAGCTGGCCATCTATCTCTTCTAACTAATAAGCCCCTCAAAGTCTTTTCGATATATAAGTTCATCTTGTTATAGCATCTATCTTAAATTCCTATATTAGTCTTAATGCAGTTTCTAGTGACTTAGAGGCGGGGAAAGCCGCTAACTGAAAAAATATATATCATTTCTACTAACATCGGGGGCTTGGATAAAATTTTTAAAGTACCCTCTCCAGGATGCTGGTTTACAACAGCAGGTACCACCAGTCAACAGTTAGAAATGGGAAAATTCCAGAGAGCGAGGAAAATTCAACTCATCCCAATTCCGGAAGCAGAAAGATCAAAACAACATCTCTGAATCCAGACCCTTTACAATAAGCTATCAGTGACATCATGCTAATGCTAGCACTCTTTGAAACCCTTAAAAAATAACAACATAAAGGAATAGCCTGGTGTCACTATTATTCCAGTTTAGTCGTTTTACAACTTCCACGGATAGTTTCAGTGTGGGGATGAGGATGTCTGTTTACTTATTTAATCAGGCAGGCAAAAAGGTTTTTACTTGTCTTTGATATAAAACTTTTATTTATATATTTGATCAATGTTTATTTGTAGGACCTTAATACAATAACAGATGTCAGCTACACTATCTGTTTTTGATTATAAACTCCTAGAGGGCAGAGACCCTGTCTATTCAGCTCACTTTTTATAGGATGCAAACACAGTACCATACCCAAAAAGGCACTTAAAGATGGTTTTTATAATAACAATGGATCAAGGGGACCACGTCTGCTTCTATGCTCCATGAAACTCCACTGGCATGTATTGAACATTAAAGAGTAACACTTTTATATTCTTGGGTAACTCCATTCTTCAGATGTCTGTAATGGCACTTTTCTTTTGAAACAGGGATTATTTAGATGGAACTATTTCCACCTCTTAAGGTTCAAGAGTCAGCTTTTGTCCAACACCTAAATTCTATACTAACTGACACTAGAAGATGAAAGAAAAAAGAGCCAGCCCCAAACATTCCATTTCTTAACATCAAGTTAGCACACTTCCCGCATCAGGCAGAAGGATCTGTTTTCGTGGGGGAAGCTGCCAAGACCCCAACCCTGGGACCTAAAACTGCAGCCTCCTTGCGTTCGTCATGTTCACTCGGATCACACAGAACAAGGCACACGGGGTTAAATAATTTCCTGTGATGAGAAAAAACTTAGAACACTGCTACACGATACTTACAAACTCTAAAGGAAGAAAAACCAGTAAACAATATCTTAAAGGCTCTGTTCTGACACATCAGAAATGGAGAAATTTTACTAACTATGTAATTTTGGGTGAGTCTTTTAAAATTTCTGGGCCTTGATTTCCAAATCTGTGAAATGAAGACATTAGATTGTACAACTTCAGATCATTTCCAGATTGAAAAAGATAATTTCCAGATTGAAACATGGAAAAGCAATATTGAGTCCTAAAGACTCTTCCACACAAACTGCGATTCCTCTATCTCCCCAAACAAAAGGTTTCTTCTGTCTTTTGCCCGTGGAGGTAAGGGGACTACATGTTCTCAATGTAAATTATTCATTAGGACTAACTCCCACAAAATATTCGAACAGAACGTCACTAGCTATTCTTGTAAACACAAAAAAATAGGGATTTATATGCAATGAGATATATGTTGTATGTATATACAAAATCCATACACATGTGCACACTCCCACATAAACACACAACTCTCTCTATTCAAGCCAAGAATTAAAATACTTCCTGCTTTCCTATCTTTTCTTCCTCCTTGTACGAAGCTGCTACTTAGAAACTTACATGAAGTAAAAATAAGCGTCTTCTTTAACATTTCTTATCCTAATACTGACAGTTTCCAACATGAAACAGCTTATGTTAAGTTGATCATCTGAAATCTAGATAACATTCTCTGAAACGGTAGTATTGAGAGAGAATGCAGAATATAGTTAAGTTCTCAGGTCATTCAACCAAGGTTTATTTAATCTAAAATGTACCTGAAATATAGAACTCCAGATATAGAATCTATGTTAATGCTCCTTAAGCAGAGAGTAACAGTAACAGTAACAACAGCAGGAGAAGAATAAAGAAGGTCCTAAAATATGTAGGGGCACCCACTTCACACTCCACTAAAATAAAAAAAGGAGGGAAAAAAATCTTCAGTTCATGAAACTTTTTATCTGTATTTCCTAAGACACTTTCAAAAGAAAACTTCAAGCAACTACTGAGTATACAAGTACACTATCATTTTCTTATTTGTTTTGAGAAACAAATAAATGCACTACAGAATGCAGTGATTTCTTCCAAGAAAAGAAGAAAAACGTTAAGTATCTTGTTCAAAAGTTCCTATGTTCATCTTGGATTTCTTATTCTTGGGGAAAAACATCATAAAACTGCTTAAAGGTGAATAATATTTAAATAGTCAACATATGTGAAATTTTCAGCAAAAAAATTTTCCTGATTTCTATCTGCTCAGCCAACAGAAGCGAGTAAAATGCATTTATATAATAAGAATGCATTCACCATTAGTTATGTGCTAGGCATAGTGCCTTACACATAGATTATCTCCTTATCCCGTTCAACAATGCCAAGAAGATAGATGTGAAGAACTCAAGTCTTCCTATTCTGTTTATTCAATTAAAACAAAATTCAAAGATCAAAACACACAGAAGCAATACTCTAACTATTGGCTACTCTCTTAGGAAACTCAAGCGCTTCAGTTTGAGTGTCTTCCTCCTATGTCAGTGTAAGAAGGAAGATGGTAACTGGGAGCCACAAATTTCTGGCTTCCTTCAAAACAATCCCATTTAAGAGTCCAAGGAAAGGGATAATTTAGTGAGTACTCTGCATTCCTTTTAAAAAAAACTAATCAAAGTTCATTCATATTCCTTAAAAAAAAAAAATCCACCAATGGTCACACAAGTTTGTATAAAATGCAACCTAAATTTTATAAGTTTAAAATTTAAGTAACTGCGGATACTAATCTTTTAACTAGTAGCAGGAAAACCAAGAAATAAAAACACAATTGCAGTTTAACACTACAGAAGATGGAGAATGAGAACAGGTTGTAAAGAGAATTGAATATAAAAGGAAGAGAATAAAGGAAAAGAGAAAATGGAGAAGGAAAAAGAGAAGAAAAAAAGGAGATTCACAACAGGGAAAAGAGAAATGAGCTAGAGAGGAGACTGACAGAGCAAAGAGAGAGAAGACGCTGGCAGGAAAATGGCTCTTAGCCAAGACTTGCTGGAGCCCTGGACCATCGCCTCTATCTGACAGCGGGATTACCTCTCCGATGGTTTTTAAAAATGCTTTCTGTATCTAAATGGTCTCGTTTTATTTTTCGAATTCCCATGTTTATTTTGAAATGAAAGTTCAAGTTTGAAAACTTTGCTTATGTGTAAAGGAGTGACTTTTATTTTAGAAACGCATGTTGGAACCTTCACATCACTGCTCAGTTTAGTGCTTAAAACCTCAGAGATACCCCAACATTCCAAACTTGACAGTCTTTCCTTTGGAAAGAAATGAGGGCTGCCTCTTGTCACCGGGCCTGAAAATTACATTTCAAATTGGTCTTCACGATTGTGCAAAGCCTAAAAATAGGTTCATTTGCTTGAGGAGTAATCTATCACCAAAGATAATTGTTTTTATTCTCAAGAAAACAATGTAGTTGTGTCCAAAGTGTCAGAAACTCTCAAAGGGACATCCAAAGTTGATCATCAGAGAGCCTGATGTACGTATGGACATCATCTGTACATCAGGAGTATGTCTGTATACTCCAGCCTGGGGTACGCATGCAGAGCAATGGCACGGAACATTGTACTCAAAGCCAGACTCTATAGAAAGGTAAGCTGTGCATCAATCAATTCAGCATGGCTTAGCAGGCTAAGAACCCCACCCACCCACCCTGCCTTAACGGGATGGCTTGTTTCTTTCTACCCATCCACCTACCCATCCTCTCTGTGCTCCAATATACCACTGGTCCTTACAATATCCCTCAATACCG
Source organism: Equus caballus (assembly GCF_041296265.1). NCBI lineage: Eukaryota > Metazoa > Chordata > Mammalia > Perissodactyla > Equidae > Equus > Equus caballus. The sequence continues at coordinate 49,501,339 of NC_091706.1, forward strand.
TAGGAATGCTTTTATATAAAAATTCATTAGATAATGTACCACTTTCAATATATCGATCCTACAAACTCTAACTCTGTGAAGTGGTTCAACACGATATCATCACTACACAGCAACTTGTTTCATTTACAGTATGTTTCACTTCTACTCATGAGCTAATATAATTCAATTTTTTTTTAACTGCACACAGGCTGCTAGACACATGTGCATGGCAAATGGAATCTGAACTTAGCTTAACAGCCTCATTTATTCCTGATGGTTTAAATTATTTCATCACAATTAATGACACCCCCTCAGCTTCCTGTGCAGCGCTGCCAGATGTTCAGAGACCACAAAGCCACTCTCTTCTTTGACGGCTGGTGACAAGTCGTCCTCTGAAGGACGTTCCCTAGGTACATGGGCCGGATGACACCTCCATTGCTTAGCACCTCTCTGCCTCCCAGAGTAACCATGTTGAGGAAAAAGCAGGAAGGCACGAGAAACCAGCAAACGCATTAGCGAGGGCAAATTATGTGAAGTGATCTAAACTCCGAGGAGCTTGGCTCCTGCCACAGGAGTTCTACCCTTGCTGTTTGATGAAAGAACTCTGCGCCTCCATCTTCCTAGCCACTGGCAACCGCTGAGTGCCTAGCATGGCGTCAGGCCTCAGGGAATGTCAAAGAACAATGAAAATATAAATTTCTCCACAGGGATACTTATTGGTTTTGGTAATTTTGTTTTGGAGGGGGTGTTGTTTAAATTTACCATCTTCATCATGATCAGCGTCTTGTTTCTGAGAGGGACCAGTTTGAACAACTTATCATTGTCTACATCTTCCACTACAATTAAACCTCCTATGCTATTCAACAGACACTTCCAATAGAAACGCACAACATTTTGGCAACTTGTGCTAAACGGTTTCCCCGTTTTTCCTTTGTAAGGTTTACTGAGATATAATATAATTGATACAGAAAAAGCTGCACACATTTCATATATACGTCACGATGAGTTTGCTCTACCTCTTTTTCTTAGGCTTGGTAGGATTTATTCTTTTCAGGGGCTGCTGGTTTTTTGTTTTTGTTCTTGTGAGGTTTTGTCTGCTGTTATTTTGCTAATTTTTTTTTTAAAGAACACACTGAAAAACAGACTTCACACTTTTCCTATTTTGATTCTAATAGGAGCAAAGCCATTTACTTTTTTCCTTGACAACAAAAAACAATTTTTCTAAGCACAAAATTCAGAAACAGTAATTATCTTACGTGCATCGTTTGAATTTCTCACAAAAATATAAATCTGTATAATTACAGGTAGCTAAGAGGGTGGCAGAAATAGTAAACACACTACCACTTTTACAGTAAGAACCCCATACTACAGCTCTAATTTGGAAAACATTTCCATCAACTAGAGAACATGTGGCAGACATTTTATGGATTATTTTTTAAATGTTTAAAAAAAAAAAAAAAGAAAAAAAAAGGCTGATCTTATTCAGGGAATAAGGGGCCTTTTCGTTTGCCAAAAACTGTAATAGGAAAACTGAAAGGCCACCTGTGTCAGCCCACCCTATAGTAGGAACACAAGCTATAAGAGCATTTTGAAAAATATTTTTAAACTGAGATGAGAAAAAGAAATCAATATCAATACAGATTCCAAGCAGATGCAAAAGGCTTCTGTGCATGTGAGCGATTATGTGTGTGGCCTACACAGGCTAATTTCAGATGCCTCCAAAACTCAGCGTACTTTCTCTTTTATAAGCTATTTGGGATTAAAACTAGGAGCTCATTCATATTAACTTTGACAATGGACACAAATACCGGGTAAGTTAACCAAGCCAATCCAGTTGGATTTTTGCCTTCATGGATGACTTTTTTAAGCTTAAATGACCACTGAATTTTACCAGACATGCTACACTTAATATTTTGACAGTTATTTATTAAAATTACTTTCCTAGGAAGTCTATGAAACCAACAGTCTAGTTTTTATCAGATTTGAGGAGATCAGAAAGAAGTCGTGATGATGGCATACTCACAGCCAGCAGACAACAATAGGAAACTCTTAGCACTCCCAGAGTTGCATCAAATTTTCCATGGACCGAAACTCAAATGAAATAGTTCAATTACAGAGAGGTAGATAAGTAAAATAAACAACTAATTTCATACAGTGAAGTTGGGGGAGAGTCATATGGACCTCATTCTGTTGTCTCCAAACACTTTATCGGAGGGGAAAAAGGAGCTGAATAAACTTTAAACTCTCATGTAGGGATGGATTGCTTGTGTGTCCCTGGCAGATGTGGAAAGGAGATGAAATGGGCAAGGGAGAATCAAATATCCCATCACTGCAGGTTTGTGGAGGGAGAGCGCATTGCAAAGATCTCACATCTGGCAATCATTTGTCAATAGCTGGAAAGAGAACGGCAGGAAACTTTCTGGCTCTTGGAGAAGATGAAAAGACAAAAACCATGTGTCTCACACACACACACACACACACACACACACACACACACATACTCTCACTCTGCAATGGTACAATGACTACTACACTTATTCTCCACCCTCCTTCCCCCCGCCCAAATTTAATGATCTTCAGATATACTCTACTCCACGGTCAAAAACATGCAGTCACTTGCCTTGTTAAAGCTGCAGTGTATGTACCTTTTTCAAATAAACCCCAGGGCTGATGTGAGAAAATCAAAATCAGTCAAGCATAGACCGCCTGGTACTTTGGGCAGGAATCCTTGTGGTTTAGTCAATAAACAGAATCTGAATGAAAGACACCACAGTAACTAGACAGTAAGGTTTTGAACAGTTCTGAACCTGAAGGGGGTTGGGGAAGGCGGGTACACTAGTGACCACGGACATAAGGTTACCGGTCCACTGAGATTGCTCACTCTACCTGTGACGTGACTGTGTTTAGCATAAGGTCATGTGCTGTTTCTAACATGTACTCAAAAAAAGAGTGAACTTATATCTGAGGGATGTTGTGAATGAATGAACGTGAATGAATTTGGGGAGGGAACAGTTTAAATAATTATACCTATTTAACAGGGTGGGAAAGGGAAACCTCAGATTCTGTTTAGTCCATACTGGTGATAACACAGAAAATCTGCCAGCTTCATTATGAGTCCATAACAATGACCAGCTTTGCCCCAGTAGGTTTTCCATGTAATAAAAAGTTTTCAAGACAACCCACACAAAATTAATTAACTTCTCCAAAATTGTAGGAATTTAAATCTGTTCATGGTGATCGATAGACTTTAATGGGCAGGTTTTGGTTCATCCTTATGCTGCATTTAACTAGCAGCAGCCGCCGAGCTTGTCCCTGTGATTCCATAAGTGAATGCTGCAGGTTGTTTAATAACCTGGCAAATTCACAGTAGCTTGTCAAATTATTACAGGAACAGTGTCATCACTAAACAAGCCTGATCACGGTTAATTACAATGCAGACTAGAGAGCAGCCACAATTGTTCATTAATTACAGGAAGCACCTCATTTAAATTTTATGGAAATTTACACTTGCACCCCGGTATGTCTGGAAAAAAAAAAAGTGATCCTTCACGCATTCACAGAAGAAAGGAGTCTGTGGTTTATGAAACATCACAGTCAATTGTGTCTAATCTGGTACTGAAATATTGGTTCATTATTTACTCTAATTTCCTAAGCACTTTAGCGGTGAAAAATACCAAGTCAACCCCACATCTTGAATTCCCAACCAAGAAAGGAACTGTGCTGGGCTAACTGTAACAGCTTAATACACGAGGAGGCACAATTAGAGTCCGAAAGTAACTTTTCTCTGAGTAAAAATAAAATATTTAACAGCAATTAAGGGAGGTCTAAACTAGAATAGTGATTTCCCATAAAATTACATAAGAGCAAAATTTTTTGCTACTATACACCAATTACCCTAAAAAAAAAAAAAAAAGTACACAGCTTCATACCCACTTCAAAAGCCACTGAGGAAAATCAACAAAGTTAGACAGGGAATCAACGCGTTGATTTCTAGCCATTTTTTCTACATCAAGCATATTAACACAAAAAGACAGCAGCTGCCCTGCAAAAGTCAAGTCAGGCATAGACTTCAAGGATGACAGTCATTCAAAACCAAAGATATATTCATGAAAGAGTGTCGGGGATCTTGGGAATATTAAATGATAAAGTTGCTAAACTATTTGAAATTTTAGTGATAAAAGGAGAGGGTTAAAAGGAAGCAGGTAAGAAGAGGAAGTGGGCTCCACCAGTTATGAGAACTCACGTCAGCTAAAATACAAAAGTAAACCAGGTATGGGCGCTGTGAGTCTAATGAAAATCCTCCGTAAGAAAGGATATAAACAAACCATTGCTCCTAAATCGAGGTGCACAAGAGGTCACTCTCAGAATCAAGAGGCCAAACAGCAAATCCTCTAGTGGTTAGAATGCCTGGCTCTGGGGGAAAGCCTGAGATCCAAGCAGGGAAAGTAGATGACTCTGGCAAGTCCTATAGTGAGTTCCCTGGAGTGTAGAGTTGGACTGAAAAATAAGAAATGGCTCATTCTCTAGGAAAAAAAAAAGGACCAGAATACACATGCCATGGCAAGAATGAAAGGACTCTAAGCTAAAAACTACTCCTGGAATTGTTAGCTGGTGAAGAACATATGAAGTGTCAAGTTTTTTACAACTGACATAATATGGATACGCACCAGATATTATTAAAATGTATGGAACCCATATTTAGAAAGAAAGAGGGGGAAAAAGAGAGAAGGAGATGGTTCAAGGGGGTCCCAGTTAATTTACCAATTCACCATAGTCGACTATCTTTTAACGGATTCAACTTTTCCACTCAGTCCGCCAAAATGGTGTTACAAGACAAGAAATCCAATAAAATAAGCACTTTCATTTCTTTGCCCAGCAACTTGGTTTTCTTTGCAAGGCCCATGCTGAATTGTTAACTTCACAATCTAACTACCTCCAACTAGGGTTTCACTAAAACAAGTAAATATACATCTTCTTCCTTGGTATGCCAAAATAATGTGCTCCATTGGTCTCTTTCAGTTTTATATCACACACTCACATCTGCAAAACCCATTGATCTCTGTGCTATAACTCCAGATTCAAAAACAGATTATCCAACAACCACCCATGACAGACCATTCCAGGTGATGTGTTTGAAGAACATCACTCGTCCTACCCAAAGAGGTCAAGGGTCAGACTATTCTCCATGTCTTCCATCACTCTGCACTTATGTGTCACACACAAGCTGTTAGCTTTCTAAATCTGGGAAATACATGATCATGTCTCATATGTGTCACACCTGCTTTTCTGTTGTATCATAGCCATACACCACCCAGACAGTACCGGCTTGTGGCACAGCAGAGCTCAGGTGGTCTTCCCTAGGCCAAGAGCAGGTGTGCAAGAGATGTGTACCCTTCAGTACCATAAAAACTAAAACCTCCTCCTACCGCCACTTCCACCTTCACTTTCGCTGTGAAGGAGTCAATTTTTAAAATTATTCTCTTTTCTCATGTGGGGTGACTAAATAAGTAAAAGTGTTTTTAAAACCAAGTTCACTATGCTCATCCCATAAGTCTGAAAATTTAGAAAATGATGCCAAGTGGAGGCCCTAAAAACATAGTATGACTTTGCTCATGCTAGGAGATGCTATCCATGTTGAAACTTCAGCCTGTATCTTTGCATCACTGGAACACATATTCCTTAGACATTAAAAGGTACATGGAAGTGGAGACTTGTCTTTGGCCAAGACGTCATATTTATATTTTTAATTTACAGTACACCAAACTGCTTCTAATGCCTCAAGACCACACAAAATGAACAGAATTTCAAGTCAATACTTCCATGAAAAATGTACTTTGCTAATAAATTTAATGTTATACCACAGGACATATCTCCCAATCCGTGAAGAGGGGAGACACTTATCATTAAGTCCTATTTTTCTAATACAGAGCCCAGCTGAATGGCTTCTGTTCTCCTGAGCTGGGAGACCATCATTGTGCAGGAAGCATGACTTGTTCACCCTGTATCCCAGTGCCTAGCACAGTACTTAGCACATGACAGATGATTTCAAATGATGAAAGCTAATATTTACTCAGTGCCTGTTACATGCCAGGCACTGTGCTAACTGCCAGATAGACATCACATTTAATCCTCATAATCACCTTGTGTGATAAATCTCCATTTTATAGACGAGAACACTAAAGCTTAGTTAGGTTCGGTGACTTGCCAAAGGTCTCACAACAACTTGCTTCGTCAACCTAGGCGGCCAGCCTTCAGAAACCCCGTTCTTGTCCACCGCAGTATATGCTATTTCTTGAATGCATAAATGAATGGTCTCCAGTTACAGACAACTAATCCTGAAAAGGACTTTTTGCTGCACATATGCTACTTTGGTCCCTCTTTTATACCTGTCTCAATGGTAGTCTGTCTCCTCATGGCATTGATGTATCTGTATGGCTTTCAGGGACCACTGTTTCTGTCACACCACCCCCAACTGATAAAACAATAAGACTCCAACCTGGACTTCCAGCCTCTGGTCTGGCTCCTCCAGGTTTGGGCAAAAGTCTGCACCCAGCACTCTGCCAGCACATGCCACTGGAACCTGGGGGAATACGGCCGAGTTAGAAGCTGGCTGTGGAGGCTACTGAGAACCACACACAAACACCCCTGACCCAGGCAGAAGCAGGGACACCCCAACTGCAGCTCTCGAACAGCTCATCATGGCTTCCCAGGTTTTTGACACTTTGTAGGTCAAATATATAGTAAATATCCTACATCCCAGTTTATTAATGACCAGAAGGTAAATCCCAAAAAGGAAAAGATCCAGATGAATTTTATTCCCCCTTGCATCCGCAGCATGGACCAGTACGTAGGCACTTAATAAATATCTGTGGACAGAAAGAGGAGAGAAGAAGGAAGGTAAAAAGGAAGGAAAAGAAGAAATGAGTGTAGGGAAAAAGAAACAGACTTTCTGTCTGATGTCAGTGATATTTTTTCCTCTATCTTTTAATTTGTTTATGTGGGAATTAAGAAAATTGCTCTCTATAATACCTAAAGTTCCTTTGCACTCTTAACACACCTGTTCAAATTTCTTTTTCCTGTTCCTGGTATAAGTTAGCACAGGCAGACTTTATTTATCAATATTTATTCTTTATTTGCTTACTATCTTTAAATTACACTTAAGAGGTTTACTTGATGTCTGTTCTAATAATAAAAATGATAACAAAACAGCTACAATTTAGTGAATGTTTCTCTATATCTAGAATTCCACCCTGAAAGCCACTAAGATTCCCTTTCAAAATTAAGTTTTCCAATATAATTAGTCAATCTCATCCTGAAATACTGCCTACTGTCACTTGTTTACTTCATTTTAAAATTTTTAAGACAAAATAATTTAGATTCCAACTAAACCTGTTTTTCTCTTTTTAAAAAAATTTCTCTAAATCACTACTTAGTATTTCCAAACACATACTATCTTCATTAATCATCTATCTATATGTACTGAATCTCAATCCATCAATTGGCTTCACCTCACCTGTCTTCTTTCCCAGTCAAAGCCCTCCTTTGGTGCTTTGTTTTGTTCTATTCTTTAATTCCAATTAGGATCATCTGTGCCAATCAATTTTCTTTCTTCAGAGATCAGTTTTCAGCCAAGCATGCTGCCATAGAAGGCATTTCTTTCTTTCTTTTGACCCACAAATCAGATCACTTCTCCAAATTTAAACAATTTTCAATAAGCTCCACTTTGCAAATTCACTAGTGAACATCACTAATTTTTTATAAAAGCACTCAGTCAACTCTTCACACATTTTTAGTTTCAACTCTCCCGTTCTTTTCAAGTCTCTTCTTCTTCCTTCCTGCCTATCTACATAAGGTGAAATGGACAGATTGTCATCTGTCTTTGAACTTAACCAGTCTTTACCCACAAATTTCACCAGCGGAGCCCAAGAGGGGAAGGAGAGGGATGTCACAATTACTGAACACTTGCAATGTGCCAGTCACCATGTGGCACCTTACATATAGATTAACCCAATTTTTTCCTTTCAACCATCTTATGGGATATGCGCATCTCCATTTTACAAATGAAAAAAAAAAAAAAAAAAAACCCTGAGGCTTAGAATAGGTAAATAGCTAGTTCAGAGTCACATGCCAGAAAGCTGCAAAGCTCAAACTTAAAAAATAAGAAAATAATTGAGAACATATTCTGAAGAAGGTAATGAAAACCATGTAACAATTGCAGTTAGTGGTACCCATTCTGGAGACATTTGTGGATGTTTCATGTGAAAAAAATCACAAAGACGACAATTAAAGGAAACAGAGAAGTTACAAGAAATCAAGATCTACTACTTACTCTTTGGCCTAGGACAATACAGGCAATGTAAAAAGGAATGTATCCTCTAACTTGAGGAACGGGAAAGAAATGGGGCATGGAGAAGAGTAGAGACACTGCATGTGTGTCATGTCACACACACAATGATGCTGATTCCACCCCTCAGTTGACATATGGAGGCACTCTAATGAGTTCTGCAAGAGTGATTCTCCTGAGGGTGCGATGGAAGGACTGGAAAAAAATTAATCTTAGAATATTCCATAGCAAAATGAACTCCCCAAAAAGCTTCCTATAAAACCTCAATAAATGTGACAACTGATTATAGCAGATTCCATGAGCCTGAGTATACATTGCAAATTAAGTGTAAACAATACTTTATTTCATGCACACAAACTCCTACTTACCCTGATATTTTCTGACCGTGTCACAAATACTAAGTTCCCAGTTTCTCTTTACCCTCATAGAATGCATTTTATAAACATTCTCAAGAGGAAAGGAGAAAGTTAAACAACTACAATTATACTCAATTACAACCTCAGACACTTAGAAATACACAGTTTCTGAGAGAAAACAAAAAGGTCTGTGAATAAGCTGGAAGGAAATTGTGCCCGTCTACTAGAATGTTTCAACAATCCAAATCACGAAAAAGAACTATGAGGGTCATGGGCAGCCCTCTCCAACTCAAAATCCTAGAATTTCTGAGCAGAAGACAATCCATTAGGATCCATGAAAATGGACTCCCATATTGTAAAGATGAGGAAATTGAGTTTCAAACCAAAACAGCACAGCTTCACTGATGGGTTCATCATCTAATAATGCTCCCCACCCCATCTACCACAATTAGTGTTGTTAATTATCAGAGAAAAAAAATTAAAGGAAAGACAAGCTCTGTTTCCTAATTCATCAAAATGCACCAAGGAAAATACAAAGGATATAAAAGTTGATAACCTAATTAGTTAATAACGGCACACCTAGACAATTAGGCCTTTTGATTTAGAAGCCTCAGGAGTTAGCCAGTTAGCTATAAGCGATCAAAAAAATGACTGACAGAAACAGCAGATATAAATTGTCTAACCTTTTATCATTACTCCATTTTAAATTAAGAGAATAAAATATGGTGTGTACCTAACCACCGTTTTCATTGGAATATAAAATTAAATTGATTTGGGGAATTCCAATTTTATCCATTTTATCTGTCTCAATGCCATACTTTAAAACAAAGCTCTACAATGATTTTCACAAAATGTTCACATTGATTTTTATCTCCGAAAAGAAGTAAGATTAAGGGGATTTTTCGCTTTTCATTCTTTTTTGAACTTGATATATTTTGCTTTTAAAGTAATAAAAACACTTAAGTTAAAAAGAAAGAAAAATACTAAAGTGATGGGTGAATATTTCTAAACATTCTGCCATAGGTTTAATTATGGGATGGTAATCGTCTCCTCTCCATCTAAATTCCAGTCTGCTGGTGCTGTAACAGGAAGTAAGAGGCCTCAGAAGGGACCCTCTGCAGTCCCCGGGGGAGCTGAAGCTGAGTGCACAGCTCCCCTCCTGCACAGACCTCAAAGGAATCATGGTGTGTGAGAGCTATTTACAACTTACTTTGTGTATAATCAGCAGAAACAAAAGATATGACAACAAGCATAAAGGCCTCTCTCTCTCTCTCCTCTCAGGAGACTTCAGCAAGGGAGGGCCAGTGGGCACTCACTTCAGTGTCAAAAGGGCTTCCAGAAAACACATTTTCTGTGGGGCAGGGAGGAAATATGGCAGGCTTCCTACACACACACACACACACACACGCACATGCACACGTGCGCGCACGCTCTTTGTTTACTGAGATCACACCATAAAGACTGTTAGGGACTAGACTTCTGAAAAAGAGGACAGAAAAAGCCCCACATTGTAAATGGGAGTTACCGTTCAAAATATCTGAAGGGAATGGGGATAGAAGGTGGGTGTGACAAAGGGGACAAAGGAAGAAAGAAAGAGGCACAGAAATGAGAACTCGGGAAAAGAAACGTATTAGCAAGAAAAGGGCTGATAGAGCCTGGGCTGCTTCTCTTCCCATCTGAAATTTAATTTTATTTTTAAACATTAAACATTCAGGTAGGCACTTGCCTGATGGGCGCTATAAAAGTCACAGCCTAAATAAACAAACTAACTTCCATGTCAGCTCAAGTCTCTTCAGTGAAGCTGGCCACAACCCAGGTCAGTTCAGAAGTGCATGTGTTTCGCTGGCTTCAGTCTAGCAGTGAGGGGATAAGGCAAACCATCTGAACCCAAGAAGAACTTGGAAAAGAACGGATAGAAAACTGGTTTTAAAAAAGAGAGAGAGAGGGAGAGAGAAAACCCAAAAAAGAATCCCATCGGAGGGCTCAGGGACATGACTGCGTATAAGTCTGTCATATTGCAAGCCAGAGAAAAACACTGATAGAACTTTAGCCTAATTTCAGTGGTTCGACCATGCCCAGCAGCAAGAGGAAAAATTAGTTAGATAACGCAAAGAATTCAGGAAGACCGTTAAGTGCAATGGATCTGACAATAAGCTAGCCAGGAGCCCTCATGAGAAAGAGCCGATTAAGAAATTCCTTACTAAACACTGAGAAGATGGAGATGTACGCGATGGAGATACGACTGCTAAATAAAGCAGAAACTGAAAAGTCAGGTGAGCTAGGGCGGCGGATCGGCAGTTAACTTACATCTTAATTTTTCAGGCTACAGTTTAACTAGAAGACAGCATTCCAGGCCTACACTTCTTCAGCCATGAAACCCCAGGCTAAGTAAGACTCAGAAGGGACAAGTATAATATAGGACCTAAAGCTTAAGAATGAAAACAACGCATGCTGATCGCCAGTACTGGTGAGTTGGAACAGTATTTATCCGTTTTCCAGTACAGAATGGTCAGAAATACGCACGTTCTTATAGAGGCCTTAGACGAGGCAGGGTTGTATCAACAGGAACACGACAAGGATGAGAGGTATGTTACAGGAGAAGGACTGACAGGGACAGCAGACAGTCTCCTTTGGAGTCATCCCAGAACAATGGACAGGATCAGGATGAGAAAAGGGAAAAGGGTCAAGCATGTGATTCTGCTCCTCAACAGGGTGACAGACACAGAAGATGATGGGGGGCTGGGGGATGGGGGGGGGGAGCCAGGGCATCCTCACGGGAGCCAGGAACTGTCTGCGGTTCTCTCTCTTTCCACCCCGGGAGCTGGTCCTCTTGGGTGAGCTGCCAAAGAACAGGGCCCTAGGCTCCGTGTCAGGAGCAACCTCTGCAGGTACAATTACAGGAGATTTTCACAGCCACAAACAACAACAAAAATACCTTGTTTCTGTACTGTGAAATGTGGGATAAAAGGTAAAAATCTCTCTTCCCTGGTGACACCCTGAGGAGCCTAATGGACCATGAATAATGCTAAAATTACATAGAATCTTTCTTCCAGAAGGCTCAAAGGGCTTTACACATAATATTTATTAGTTCCCACATCAGACAAGTAAGGGGGGGAGGAAATTTCCACTGCACTCTTTTTATTCTTAAATAAGAAAACTGAGGCCTATAACTATGGTTGTCCTCCACATTTGCTAAAATGGATAGAACTGAAATCAAGACAAAGTTCTGTCAACTACCAACCTAGTGTTTTACTAGGAAAGTCTCCTACCATTTCACAGTTTATTTCTCCACTTTTTTTTTTTTTAATTGCTTTTTCTCTCCCAATCCCCCCAGTACATAGTTATATATTTTAGTTGTGGGTCCTTCTAGTTGTGGCATGTGGGATACTGCCTCAACATGGCCTGATGAGCAGTGCCATGTTCGCACCCAGGATCCAAACCGGCAAAACCCCGGGCCACCAAAGCGGAGCGCGAGAACTTAACCACTCAGCCACGGGGCCGGCCCCCCAACTCTTCTTTTATGTGGGTTTTAGCACTGAAGAAAATGAGAATGAAGTTATTTGTACCTGTGCCATGGGTGGGCTTTATAATTACAGTGCAGAAATAGATTACTTTCAATTGGTTTGCAATCATTCTCGTAATTCAGTATTTTGGAAACTGAACATTCCAGGTTGTTGCTTACGGGCACTACATCGCGACGTTGGATGACAGGCCTTAAGTGAAATTTCAAGTAGGCTTAAATATGCCCAGGTTAACTTTCTTTCTGCCCTCTAGGCTCAACTCCAATCATGCTAAAGGCAGGTACTGTGAAAAGTCTTTGGAATTCAACTTCTGTTTAACTCCCCGCTGCAGTATCTTGTAAAGCTGATCAGTTACTCACCAAGTCAGAGCCTTATCTCCTGCATCTGTAAAATGGGAATAATCATATTTACCATGTAGAGTTGGCAAGGCTGAAGGAGACAACATAGGCAAAGCATCTGGTGAACAGGGTATTAGAAATGCTCCTTCCCCGGGTAATCCCCCACAGCACGCCACTCCCACGAGGGCCGAGAAGTTTGAGACAGTGAGGGAAGGAATCTGGGGGAGACGGAAGCAAACCTCAAGTGTCAAAGGAATATTATAAGCAATTAGGGAAACTAAAAATTATACCTATTCAATGAGCTTCAATCAGGAGCCAGCTCAATCGACTTTTAGAGGGCGTCCTAGAATGTGCCGAGAAGGATAATAAAGATCTGTCTAGGCTCTGAGAGACTGGCCATTAGTGTCTTCGTTGGGGGAAGTGGAGGGAAGTGGCACATTTCAGTCTTCGCCAATGCTGCCCCAACCAAGCCCGGCACAATTAAAACACGAGGCAACTTTCTGAGTTCTCTTTCATGCTAGTGAAAGAAAAATAAGGAGCTTCCAGGGAACAGGAGTGAAAAAGATCTGAAGAAATCTTATCCTTTTGGGGAAAAAAAACAAAGGCAGCAAACTGATAGACAAAACCCACAGACTAAGTCAGTGGTTCGAGGTGTCCTCCTCAGCCAGGGAACATTATTAGCACCACCTGGGAACTTGTTTGGAATGCATCTGCAGGCCCCACCTGAGACCTACTGTGACAGAAGCACTAGGGGTTCTGACAAGCCAGCCATTTGCTTTTAGTGAGCAGTTTTTGAGAACCGCTAGCCTAAATAAACTAGAGAATCAATAAAGAACTGGTAAGGCAAAAGCTCTCTAGCCGAAGACTTAGTTTTAGAAGAGACAGGCCTATAAAAACAAAAAAAAAGAAAAAACTGAGGGAAGAAGGAAGGAACCTACACCAGGAAATAAGATCCAGGATCTCCCAAAATCTCACTCAGAAGGAAAGAGGAGAGTTAAGAAAGGAGACTCTTAAGAGAGAAAGCCAAAATGAGCAAGCCACGTAAGGAGCAGTGGTATGGCCAACTCCACATATGCTGCCATCATCAGAAGGAAATGATTTGGGGACAGACATTAACTTTGGCATTTAATCTAGAATCACTTCAAAATTATCCAGGTCCCCTTGAACTCAGCCACTGGGTTTGCACCACCCAGCTTCTCTCCCTGCTTTTCCATAGCAATCAGGAATGAGGATGAATTTAACTGTCTCTAATCAGGAGAAAGAGCTTGCTGCCAAGTAATGATCACCAAGCCACCAAATTGGTCTTTTTTGAGGGGTTGGCATTTTTTTTAGAAGAGTTCACTTTGGAAGAAAACAGGTGCATTTAACTGGATCTTCATCAGAGGCAAAAAATGGGACAAATCAAAAGGGGGGGGTTTCCTCCCTAAATTTAATACACTGAAGAGAAAAAGGTGATTGAAAAAAGTATGTGAGAAAGTACAAAAGGGAGTAGGAGGAATGAAATATGATAGAAGAATGTATTATGTGCCAATTAGCAAGAGAACAGATATTACCCCCCCAAAAAACCCTCAACATTTCAAGTTACCCATTGAACCACCTACAATAAACCTACTATGATTAAAAAAAAAAAAGTTTAGCTATACATGGTTTAAGAGATGAAATACAACAAGCTCATAACACTAGATTTAATGCACAGTGGTTGGTTACAGCTGCATACTCCTCTGGACTAGCCCCTTACCCCATTTTACATGAGTTAGACTTACTCTGAAGAGTGAGCCTGAAGGAAGGCCACAGATCATACCAACAGACCAGAGGAATTCCTCCTGCTGTAAACAGGAGGGCCACGGGAGCTCTTACCAGGCTGCCAAGGCTCGTAAAGTAGCATGCTGAAGATCAATGAATCAACTTGGTTTTCTTTGCATGCAAAGTCCAAACACAGGTAATGTTAAGAAAAGAAAAGAAATGGGGAAGCAGATTCCATCCTGCTGCTCCACACAGCAGAAACTTTGCCAACTCACACTGTGTACTGCACAATTCCCCCTCCAAGCCTGCTGAGGACCCCAGACCAAACGAGAAAACGCACAAAAACATACAAAGTTGATTTCTATGGAACACCCACGCCCCCATCCCCAGTGCACTGGTCTCAACTGCCATGACGTGTGGGAGGGATGAAAAGCGGCAGCATTCTGCACCAGACAGGTAAAGGGTGAATGTAAATCTCTCCCACCAATGGCACCTCTTCATTACTGAGGGTCTCAGGAAGTGGTAAGAAGATCAAGTAAAAGTTCTTCTATTTTCCTTGGAGATCTTATAAGGTATTTTTTCCAAACTGAACATATTTTACTGCTAAAATCTAGGAGTAAAATATGGCTTTAGAAACTACAAGGAGAAGCTTAGTAGACAACAGAATGCTTTATAAATGATAAAATACGCGGTTTTTTCTGGGTCTGGCCCAGTGGTGCAGCAGTTAAGTGCGCATGTTATGCTTCAGCAGCCTGGGGTTCACCGGTTCAGATCCCGTGTGCGGACGTGGCACAGCTTGGCAAGCCATGCTGTAGTAGGCGTCCCACATATAAAGTAGAGGAAGATGGGCACGGATGTTAGCTCAGAGCTGGTCTTCCTCAACAAAAAGAGGAGGATTGATGGCTGATGTTAGCTCAGGGCTAATCTTCCTCAAAAAAAAAAAAAAAAACAATAAAATATTTATTAAAAAAAAGTGGTTTTCTTTTTTGTTTCTATTTGGCGTTAGTAGCTTCACATACAGAGAGCGCTACTTGTGTCATCAACTTACCTAATGATAAGTAATGCTATAAAATACATTTTATTTTCTGTCTATGTGCCTTCCTTTTGGTGACATGATGCTCTCCCCAGGTTTCATCTACCACCTGTACGAGAACTGTGCTCCCAAATCCCTATTTCTTTCCTCTCATGTGGATTTTAGTCCTGTACTTTCAAGCTTTCACTAGAAATTTTCAAAAAACTCAGTTAACACGTCGAGCTAAACCAAAAAGCAAACAAGTTCACTGCTATCTTTCTTTACTCCAGCTCTCCCCTGCCTTTGCTGTACTTTGCAATGTTACCATCATAATCCCATTAACAAAGACTGAGAACCATAGATCATGATTAAAAGCTTTCCCTTTATTTCCCGAGCCCAGTAAATCCTGAAAGCTTGTCCATTCTTCCCTTTCAGTCTCGTCAGCTGTCCCCCCACACGCTTTCCAGATCATTTCTCTCCTTCCCGATCATTTCTAACGAGTGCATGCTCAGACCTTTGCCATAACCCTTAAGTGATAATCCCAACTTTATCATCCCACCCCTCCAACTGTCAAACATATTCTCCTAGACGATGTTTAGAGTCCCCCCACAAATTACCAATTACAGTTCCTTCCAGGCCCTCTACGATCTAACTCTGCCCTGTTTTCCAGCTTTGTCTTCTCCTCCTTCGTGACAAATACATAATAGACAGTCCAACTAGATTATTTAATGTCTCTCGCACACTGATTTTGGGCTTTCCTAATTTGACACAGTTCTTATGCTGCTCTTTTTGGAATCCTCTCCCCAGCATTATACTTTTGAAAATCTCCATACTTCCTGAAGCCACCACGTCAACTAAGTTTCCTGATGTCCCAGGCAGAAGGGATCTCCTCCCCAGTGTTAAACCATCCTTAGGGCTCACAGCACCTCACAACCTTATACTTTAAATACATGTTTTTCTCTCCTTAACAGCAAGAACTAACTTACTTCTCTTTGTATTCCCCCATACCTACCACACTGCTTTACACACAGCAGACAGCCAACAAATACATGCAAAATAAATAATAAATAAATCTCTTAAAATTCATAGTGGCACCAGTGACCCAATGTTGCAAATAGAGTGATTTTTAACTATATCATTATTCCACTTCATCCTCAACAAATACCCTTAAGGCAGTTAGGGGCCAATAATTCCTACTTTATAGAAATTCAAGATGCAAGGAGGTTACTATTTATGCACAGAGCATTCTTTTGAGTATAATTTATAGCCTGTAAAGGTTCAGTAACTAATTCAATGTCACTCTGTTGATCTGTGGTATATTTCAGTGGAAATTATACTTCTCTTGCTGGACTGTCCTTCCAGCTTACTTCAGGGATGCCTCTAGAACCTTACTCCATCAAAGTAATCTCCTACAGGTGAGAAAATACACAACATTTCCTCTACAATATAAGTTTAAGAGGTCTTTCTCTGCCCCACAAGTTGTCAACATATGCTGAAATCTATAGAATGATAAAAATATACACTGGCATGTACAGCCTCTTAGTTTAAAATTTACTAGGCTTTGGAGTAGGGGCAGGTATGAAAACCTGCTTTAATAAGCTCTTTAAAACAGGTATTGATTACCAAATACCTAGAAAGAAAGTAATCAGTACACTACACTGCACCGAGATAGGAACACATTTCTAAGATACTATGAAAGCAGCTTACAGCCAACTGGAGGTAAATTTCCATCCCTAATCAGTTTCTACTTTGTTTCAAGTCATGGGTAGGCAACTACAGCCTGAGGAATGGAGAGCCAAAGGCTACCTGGCTGCCTATGTATGTAAATTAAGTTTCACTGAAATACTACAGCCAGGCCTGTTCCTTTACATATAGTCTACGGCTGTTTGCAGCTACAAACACAGAGTTAAATAGTTGCTACAGAAAAACATAGGGCTGCCTAAAATATTTACAGTCTGGCCCTTTACAGAAAAGGTTTTCCAACCCAGTTTAAAGCGTGCAAAATTATACCTCTTCCCCCAGCAGCATCACTTTCAAGAATTCACCTTTAGGAAATATGAATACAAGGGTGAAAAAGAATGTTCATATTGAAGCACCACTCTTTATAAAAGAAAAGAGCTGGCTGGGGCCGGCCGCATGGCTGAGTGGTTAAGTTTGCACGCTTCGCTTCGCGGCCCAGGGTTTCGGCAGTTCAGACCCTGGGGGCGGACATGGCACCACTAGTCAAGCTGTGCTGAGGCGGCATCCCACACGCAACAACTAGAAGGACCCACAACTAGATATACAACTACAGACTGGGGGGCTCTGGGGAGAAGCAAATAAAAAGAAGATTGGCAACAGATGTTCGCTCAAGTGCCAACCTTTAAAAAAAGAAAAGAAAAGAAAAGAGCTGGCAACACCTCAATGTCCACAAACCAAGAACTCATTAAGGAAATTATGATACAATGATATACTAAAAATCCATTAAAAATTATGACAGATATCTATGTTTACAGACATGGAAAGATATCTAGGACACAATTCAAAAAAGAAAAGGCAGTCACATATCCATAATCCCTTTATGTAACTAGTATCTATCAACACATCTGTATGTACACATAAATGAAGAAAGATGACTAAAATGATGTTTATAAAATGGTTCCTTGATGGCACTCTTTCAGATATTTTTTACTCTCTTTGTAGTTTTCTTTTTTTCTTTCTGAGGAAGATTAGCCCTGAGCTAACATCTGCCGCCAGCCTCCTCTTTTTGCAGAGGAAGATTGGCCTGAGCTAAAATCTGTGCCCATCTTCCTCTACTTTATATGTGAGATGCCTACCACAGCATGGCTTGACAAGCGGTGCGTAGGTCCACACTGGGGATCCGAACTTGCCAGCCCCAGGCCACCAAAGCAGAGCACAAGAACTTTACCACTACACCACCAGACCAGCCCATCTTTGCAGTTTTCTTCATCAGATCTGCACAATAAATACATATCATTTTTACAAAAGCTGTAAAAAAAAAAAAAAAGTTTACAGCTATTAAAAATTAAAATCAGTGTGCAAAGTTTAAGATTCTGCATTTTAGAAAGCAGTGGGTTTTTCAGAAAATAAAGGTGTTTTGGTAAGTTTTTGGTTTGGGTAGGGTTTTCGGTTTTGTTATTGCTGTTCTGGTTTTTCCTTTTTGTTTGTTTTACAGACAGAGGGGGATGGCACCATGGCCGAGTGGATAAAGTTCTATGCACTCCACTTCCAGGTTCAAGAGTTCAGATCCTGAGTGTGGACCTGCTCCACTCATCAGACACACTGTAGCTGTAGAGGAAGACGGGTGCAGATGTTAGCTCAGGGCTTATCTTCCTCAAGCAAAAAGAGAAAAAGAGGAGGTTTGGCAATGGATGTTAGCTCAAGGGTGAATCTTCCTCCCCAAAAAAATAAACTAAAAAAAAACAGAAAGGCTCGGGGCCAGCCCTGTGGCTGAGGGGTTAAGCTTGCACGCTCCACTTAGGCAGCCCAGGGTTTCACCGGTTCCAATCCTGGGCATAGACCTAGCACCGCTCGTCAAGCCATGCTAAGGCAGCGTCCCACACAGCAGAACCAGAAGTACCTACAACTAGAATATACAACTATGTACTGGGGGGTTTTGGGGAGAAGAAGAAAAAAACAAAACAAAACAAAAGAAAGATTGACAACAGATGTTAGTTCGGGGCCAATCAGAAAGCAAAAGACTTCACGTTCTGTGAAATAATAATTTTTTTTTTAAAAGACAGGCTCTTAGGTTTACCAATAAAGTGCATATCTATGGACTGGCATCCTCACTATACGTGGCAATCTCAGTATTGGATCAAAAAAGTCCCTGAGAAAAGCATGCATGGGTTAGGAGGAAGAGGAGAGGTTAACAAACAGTCCCTTGAAGGAAATGTATTAATTCAATCAGCGTCTTGCTTCTGGGTTCCCATAAAAAGGTTCATAAAGTACCCAAAAGCCACATAAGATTTTAGAATTATGCTGCTCAGTGACTGATTCTCAGTGAAGAGTAAGAGAGGAGAGATTTTTCTCCACCCTCATTTTCTTCAACAAAAGTAAGCTTCTGCAAGATTGGCACAACTGTTTTTTAAACTGGTAACTGAAAAGGCCAAGGATGTACAGGATACAATTATTAAGAACCTGTACCACCACTGATAAAGAGATGTTAAGTCAACACTGCAAAAGGCTTACAAACTACAACAGGAACGACAGAAGAAGACATTGCTAAAAGAACCAACACAGCTCACCCTCTCTGTGCCAAACTTCACAGGCATCATTTCCAACCTCATTTTATAAATGAAGTAACTGAGGCTCAGAGAGGTTATATAACTTTTCCAAACTCTCATAAAGAAGAGATCACTTCAAATGCAGATACATCTGACTCAAAAGTCTGAACTCCCCCATGCTCATGAAATAGAAATTGTATTTCTAACGAAGTACTGTATAAAATCTCAATATAAATCTAGCAGGTGAGAAAACTTGAAATTCCTGGTTTGTAAAGATATTACAAAATTACCACATCAATTAATTTGTTTTAAAAGCAATTTCTTTTAAATAGTATGTTTTTTACATTATTTTCTGAGTTAAACCTATCCATATTCTCCATCCTTACATTTACACATATATGCATATACATATGATATGCATATCTATTTATATATATGTTATACCATTATATGGAGCACAAAAACTTTTTAAGATTTTCAAACTGAAGTAGAATCTGTATACATCTGTAGACACGGAGTCCAACTGGACATAAAACTGTGACTTGGTTTTTTTCCCACTATAGAATTATTTCACTGCTATAAACAAACTCTGTGCCCCAAAAATTAACATGTGAAAAGCTGTACGATATAACTGTAATTTTTTTACATTGATTATTTACCCCACAGTATTTTTCTCTTAGATATATTCTCTTTTCAAATTGTGCAGTGATTAGCTTTTCCTGTGAATTCCCCCAATTGCACCTCCAAACTCAAGATACACAAACCCTTCAACTCCCAGATGGGGAAGCTGAGGTTTTGCCCTGTCGTGTTTTCTGGGGATATGGGGCCATGAGGCTACAGTTTTCTAACCACGTATTCCATGGATCCTCGTAGAGGCTAGAAAGTAGGACTCTGCAGCTGTGCCTCTTTTCCTCTAGAGCAGCTCTAATTTTTATCAGTTCTACATATCAGCTTCCTTGTAAAATTTAATTTGAAAGGGGAAAAACAAAAACCAGCGGGCTCTACAACAGATTTTTTTTTCCATAGCTAGCTTAAGTTATAGATGGATGAAGAATGTAACAGAGTTTTTAAAAGCAAAGACTTTGGGGTCAACCTCCTGGATACACATTTTAGACTTTTATTTCCTCGTCTGTAAAATGAAAATGATTCTACCTGCCCAGATTGCTTTTATAATAAGTGAATAGGTCACGTGGGTACCAACCCCAGCACATTGTGTGAGCTAAGAGGTAGCTATGAGATAATTAGTTTTTGATCCTGATTCCTTTACTCTAAGTAACAGGCGAAAATAAACACTAAGCCAAATATTTATGTTAGATCTTAAGATGCAGTATGTTCAAACTAGGGTTGGCTGAAAGACACTATATATTAGGCAAAATAACAAAGCTAATCAAAGACCATCTATGACAGTACTGATGTACTACACATGGGAACACAATTACTTTCAATAAAAACATAATTCGGGATTAAAAAACAATAAAAGAAGCACATTTGGTTCAACAAATAGTTCCCAAGCCTTTAACTACACTTAAGGCATTGAGCAAGACTGTAAACGGAGATAAAATATTGCCCAATATACGTGTAGGTTGCTTGCTACTATTTCATTTAATTCTACTGAGAAGTATAAATACTATTAGCTTTAGTGTGACCTTAATTCCATAAATACAAGAGAATATTCACAAAGCTGGGGACAGAGGCAGGGGTCTTACCTGTAAAACTGAACATCAAGCTCCACCATAAAGTGCTACTGATAATGAATATAATAAGGCAAGAAGCTCCAATTCAAGGAAATGATTAGAACTGATGATACAAGGGTAAACAGAATCCAACAGAATTTGCCAACTTAGCCTGTTGTCTATCATTAGCCACAACTGATATCACAGAAATAACAGCATCACGCTGACATTCATGAAGGCCAACCTGGTGAGAATTTGCAAAGTGGCAAAAATGCAAGACTAATGGTTGACACAAGAGAGTCTCAGAAATAAAGCAAGTTGTCTGCCGATGCCTAATATCTCCTTTCCCATAGATAATTAAAGAAATTAAAACATTTAAATTTACCCCCTTGTTTCCAAAAATTGAAGCTTCCCAAGTTTGCCACAGGGCAAGCTCAAAGAATGGGACTTCCAGTTTACTGAATATCTACTATGCACTGGAGCTTCTTCACATGTGTTGTCTCATTTCATCTTCCTGACAAATTCTCAAGCTAAGTGTTCTTTTCTTCATTTTAAAATTAAAGAAAATAAAGGTTCGAGACAAAGTGACTTACCCAAGGTCACGAGACTAATAAGTGGGAACACTAGAATCTGAACTCAGGTCCAATGTTTTAAGCCCCCCTAGAATTCTACAATGTCAAACAATAACATCTGGTACAATGGGAACAGAAAAATGCTAAAAGAAAAAGATTGATATTTTTCAGAAAGCATAATTTTTAGGGGAAAAAAATCCTAAATCAATTTTAATTTTCTTATTAGAGAAACATGATATTGGAGTAATTCCACTCTTTCCCTCTTGGATTATGAAAGGAAATTTTTAATAAATCAAATTGGAAAGGGGAGAATACAACTACATCCTTTTTACAATGAAAAACTGCTTCCACGATCAGGATAACAAATACATTTTTAGGTAATCTAAATGTACATGATAGATTTTCTTCTTAATGTGGCACTATTAAGTTTTTCTACTATTTAGGAAAAAGAATTAATTTTGAAATTGGCTGCAAGAAAAAAAACAAAACTAGCACCAAGCAAGTTTAATATTCTTCTGAAAGCTGCACTTTAAAATTTAAAATTAAAACAAAAATCACCCAAAGAAAACCCCCATCATTACTTTACTACAACCCAACAGAGTAAAAAGAAATAATTCTTAAAGCGAGTGTTCTCTAGAATGTAAGGGAAAATATCCAATGAATTCGTCTAAAATTTGAAGTGCCAAGTCCATACATAAATCTTGATTTTGCCATAGAGTTGACTGCTTGTTGGTTTAAGACCTCCCATAAACAATATGAATCTATCTGTTTATAAAGAGCAAACCATCAAACAGACAGCGTTAATCAGATTAAACTCAGGAGGTCTATCTTGACAAAATCATCGTTTTATAGAAATACATAAATCATGTACCAAAACCTCTATAAACAGGGCACACAAACCCACCCATAGTTTACTTTTTTGTGGTACATTCTTGAGTTAAATTTCTGTCACATAACATTGTAAAAAATAACTTATCAATGGAAAACTATCGTAGTTTAACAACTCTACAAGTTTTCCCCTGCATCTTTTGGAAGTTATCAGAGTGTAGCTGCACACACAGGCGCACACACACATACACAACTCTGTGTGTGTATATATATGTGCACTATTAAGGAAGAGAAAATGACACATCACAAGAACATGAAAACAAAGAAAGTATTAAGGTTTGAAAGTGAAGAGAAATAGAAAGGCAATTCAAAACTAAAATTCAAACTATTATGACATCCTTCCATAGGTAAGCCCAAAATAATCCATGTTTCTCCTAGACATTGGGAAAAAATGAACTGCGGGAATATTTTATAAAGTCACAATAGAAAATCAGAAGGCTGTTCCATACGTCCACATTTCAATCTATTATAAATTCATTTGAGTCAGATCAAATCATGAAGCAGCCCTGAGTGTTACATGAAACAAGCACAATTACAATTGAAGTCAGATCATATACACCCTGAGTAACTGGAAGCCCAAAACAACTGGAACAGTGAATGAGGAAGCCTAGAGTTTCCCCTGGAGAGGGACAGGGGTGGGGGCAATCAGCAAAATGCGTATACCTGAGACAACTGCAGAGCCTGAAAAGGTCCTAAAACCCTGAAGATGCTCACATGGTCTCACAAGCAAGTCCCTTCACCAGATCCACAGCCCAGATAACTGGCATCTTTTAAACTGTCCTATTTCCAGAATTCCTGATTTTAAATCACACTGGAAACCTCTGGCTGCAATTGAATTAGAATGGCTCGGCTCAGCCCTTCTAAACACCAAGGGGAAAAAAAAAGTACCATCCTTAAGTTTGTTTTGTTATAAACTCGGACCTTCTGCATTCCAAAATTGTATCCCTCTGACGAATATAAACCGGTATTAGAGAGAAATGGTTAAAAAAAAAAAAAAACAAAAAAAACCCAAACCAGCCAGTGAAAAGGAATGAGGGAGTACGAATGGTAACATACAGTACCATGAGCGGCAGTGGCCTCCCAGTCAGTGGTGCAAGGTTAACAGATCACTCCTGGCCTTCAGGCAGACAGCAAAACACAGCCTGGGGAAGGGCAGGGACAGGGACCCAGGCCGGGGGAGGGGGCCCCCGCTCGGCCAGTTTACACGAGAAGGCAGCTCAGCTCCTTTCGGGCGCATTCCTCCTCTCTATCTCCCAACCTTTTTGCGTGTGTCTTGTCATATTTTCTTCAGCTGTTAATTGTCCAGACTGCAAGGCTTTAAACAGCCAAGGTTTAGGAAAAAGCGAAACCCTTCTAAGTGACCATCACAGCAAATCAGCTTCACGCTGGTGGGTAAAATTTTCCAAGGGAAGTGTTCTTCTGATAGTTCCTGAGTTTCTAAGTCACCCACCCCCACCCCACCCCACCCCCACCGCCGCCCCCACCGCCACCGCCGCCCCCACCCCCACCCCCACCGCCGCCCCCACCCCCACCCCCACCGCCGCTGCCGCCACACACACTCCCCTGGAGGGCTAAATGCACTGTGGCAATAAAACATTCATGCGACTTGGAATTTTAACACAATGCCATTTCCCTAGTTTAACCTGAAAGGAATGCACTAGTCACAACAGACTACATCATCCTGCCATCGAACCCTGCCAAGGAACGGCTTTTTTGGCCGTGCTGGGCCAGCTTTGACGGGAAAGGAGTACACAGACCCACACGCTGAGCACAGAGGGGCCACCTCTGCTTCCTCAGCCTTGTCCAGCAACACCCTGCTCTTGAACATGACCCCTGACCCCTCGCATTGTGACCGGCTTGTGATGCATGTGTCACTCTGGAACTTCTGCAGAGCCACACACTGTGAAGGCCATTTGCTGCTCTCTCTCAACAGGCCTTGGGCCGATGCCAAAGGTTCTTTCTTATTATTGCTGCTACTACTGAAAGTCTCACGTCTCAAGCGTGGGGATGCTTTCCCCCCCGTGTGGTGGAGGGGTCTGTTTTTCTTTTTCCTTTGTTTGTTTTGGACTTTTTAAAAAAACAAACTTTGCATTTGCATTCATAATTAGGTTATGATTACTGACAAAATGGTTTGCTTTGGGGACTACTTATCAAAGCTGCCAGTTCTTTCGCATTTAAGTGACATTTAATTTAGACTTACAAAATACAAAAACAGAAATAATTCTGATTTCTCCTGAGAATTTTAGAGAGTAACTCAAAGGTGTTGAATTCTAAAACATCCACACTTAACCGTTTCATGTGGCTAAAGGACTAACAAAACAAGCAGCAAATCAGATCCCAAAACCCTACATTTATTGATTTATTACTTGTGCACAGATTTCTGCCTTCAAGGAACATCACTGACAAACTAAGGAACAAGGCAAAATAGATGCACAACAAATGAAAAATTAATCACATTAAAAGTTAAAAAATACTTGAACTCTGCTGTGATGTCAGTTGGGCCCTTTATAAGCAATTACAACAGCATTAATTTTGATTAATTTTGTAAGTTACCGGATACTATAACTTTGTCCCCAAAATCCCTTTTTCCTTTATCCTCAACTTCTCCCCCAATACTAAGGTATGCCTTCCAGTTTTTACTTTTCTGATTATTCACTTTTTTTCTTTTCTGATCATTAACTGTTTTCACATGGAGCACGTTCACTTTCAGCCTTGCCCTATAATTTTGTCTTCTTATTCGTCCTGTTACAAGAGTCACAGGCAGTTCTAAAAGGCAGCAAGTCCCTCCTCCTTGCCCTGACCCTGAACTACAGCCAGGTGAACTGTGATTACTGCTGCCAAACGCAGAAGATGCTCAGCTTTAATCTCCTAGAGTGAGGCCCTGTCCTCTTCTCAGTAACAAATGAAGAACATCTTATTTCATCTAAGAGATACCCTAAAATACAAAATGATGATCTCTAAGCAAGTTAACATGCACATATAAAATAAAACCAAATTGTCTTCTTTAGTGTAATTTTTGTCTCCTTAGTAGCTGGAATTAGTCTTAAGCCCTAGTTAAAAGACTTTTTTCTTTTTCTTTAAACAGACATTATCATGCCTTGAAAAGTCATTCTAATCCCTTCACCTTAGCCAAGCCATGCTAATTCTAGATAGTAGAACAGCAATTACTTTTTTTTTTTTAAAAAAAGGAATTATATTTGACTTGGGGAGCAGGCGGTGGGAAATCAACCCGAGAGAGAAGCAAAGATTATCAAAAACCTATGTGAAATACTTCCATTTTAAAATGCAAATGCTGAAATCAAACTGTCATTTTAATCTATATAAAACACAGGAATAAAGACATTTGATTTCTTTAAGTAATCTGATTTATTATCAATGTAAATTAAAATTCTAATTTTGATGTTACTAGTGGGAAACTTAGTAAAATTGAAGACAGCACCACATAAAGCCTTGAGATTAAAATTACTGAGGATTATTTCTATTTAAGGCTAGACAGATATACTTTTTTTTCCTCATATGAAATTAACCAACACAGTGATCCCAAAGTATCTTGGACCAATATCCAGAGAAGGAAAAGAACAAAGGTCTGTGAACAGGCACATTGCAGCTATTAAACCCTCAGTTGTGATGCGTTTCCTCTGAAGACCTCTGGAACTTCAGCGCTAAAAGAAGTGATAACCCACCTCATTGCATTTCTAAACAAACTGTTAACCAATTTTATAATTTATTCACTACAAGGGTAGAGTGATGCATCAAAATGAGGAAATCCTGTTTTATATGAAATTGTACCAATACAAATAAGTGGAATCAGAACAATATAGAACCTACTAGAAAAGAATGTCCAATCAGTAAGTTCACTGAAATGCGAAAAGTTGCAAAAATCTGAAAGTTTTGTAGAAATATTAACATCTTTCAGTTGCGTACACTTGGTGAGATAATCAAATCTACGATAACCATCGGTGATTTTCATTTTCCTTCAACCAAAAGAAAGTCTTACTACGTTAAATGACCTTTAGAAATACAAGTTTACCTTTTAATTTCTAGAAAGCAGAAGAGATGAGATTTTTCTCACCAACTTCTATTACAAGGAGCACAAATATGTTAATTTATTCTTCCCAAGAGTCCACTTGGAGCTATGAGATTGCCTAAAGCATCCAGCACTGCCCCCACACCCAGGCAGCCCGCAGACTCGAACCCTGCCTGAGGGCAAACCTAAGAGGCAAGGAGATAAGAAGGGAAAGGAGAGGTGTGGATAAAGGAGGGCAGGAGAGAAAAGGAAAGAGATGGTGTGGGATGAAAACAGACTGGAAGAAAAGCAACAGGAAAGAAGGGGATGAGAGAGAAAGAGTAAGAATGAGATGGGAAGGAGCGAATTGAAAAGAACCAGGGAAAGGGAGACAGAAGGAAAAAAAAGGGATGGCTGGGGAAGAGGGGAGGAACTGGAGCCCCACGACACAACAGTGGATCAAGCAGCTGGCCTGAGATGCTAATTCAGCGCTTTAACAAATCAATGCCACTTGAAAAGTACAATGCGAGCCCTCACCGGGTAGATGTCAGGGGACTGAGAAAATGCATTCTCAAGTATTTCACATTAAGAGGAATAATGTGTTAATTTATAACTCTTCACCCTATACACTTGGATTATCTATCTGTGTCAGCGATTTGACTTCTTAAATTTATCAAAAACGCACGCAAAGGGAGGCAGCTTCGGCTTCACCACTGGGAAATGGAGGTTTAGGAAAAGCCTGTCCTAAGTTGTCTCGAGGTTCTTTTCGCTTTCCTATTTGGGCTGAAGGACAGATTGGTGGGGGTGGCAGGAAGCAGTGAGCGTCTGAAGGAGAGATCAAGGGAGGAGGGGAACTCCTGGTCCAGTTACTAACAGCACCAAAGAAAAGGCTTTCTTGGCCTGTGGTTGATTGCATTAGGTACCATCCGTCAAAAGTGACACAGAAGAGAAGGAATAACTTGAATCAGCAACCCGAGCTGCCATCATCAGAATTTACTTTACGGAAACTTACTTAAGTCTCTCAGCACACCCAGCGGAAGAGAAGCTGCTGACAATTGGATTCTAATTAAACAGTACTCTCGCAAAGCCACCAGAGTTCCAAAGAAAGAGCTTATCAAAATAGGAAGGGAAGGGAGGGCGAAGCTTATTTTATTTAGTTAGCGTTGAGACAGGGAGGGGAGATGTTGAAGAAGTGGTATTACATCCCAGCATTCTGGAGCCTAATGTTTGTTTCTTGAGAAAAACCTGTTTTATTAAACATCAAATTCTTGGAATTGTTTCCTAATTGTTCCTTAATATAAATTTAGCCAACTTCTAAGATGATGATAGCACAGTTTCTAACCTGAGGGAGAGACTGTTAGTATTTTCTGCTAACAAAATTAAAGCATTATCAGACTTAAATTTTCAAGGCGCAAGCATTGTCAACACACAAAGGTGGTAAATTTTAGAATAAACAGAAGAGAGTATGTTTCAAGAAAGTGTTTAAATTAAGATCACGTCTTCAAAGATAAGAAGAGGGAAAGTGGTTCTACACATAAAGAAAAAAAGGACCAGACTGTGAGTATCTGTTCTGAGTTTCACTTTAAGATTGTTTACACTACACACATCAGTATTTTACACTGTGGCGGTATTTTTATTTGCTACTTGTACAACTGCAAAAGAAACAGACATTCTCTTATTTTCAGGACATTCATATGTAAATGAATGCTGATGAATGGAAATGAGATGCTATACATGATGGGCAACGTTCAACATTTAGTTTAAAAAAGGCAAAGTTACCTCACTCACTGAAGCTTGAATCTCTTCCCTTCTACAACTGGCCGCGGAAAGAAATGAAAGACAATGATGGGCCTTCCAGTTTCTATTGGCTAAACACCACCTTACAGAGACACTCATGACAGAAAACAAACATTCTTTCAATCTTATGTTTTGCATCTTTTCTACGACATAGTATTACACAGAGTCATTTTTAAAGGAAAATTTAATTAGAAACAGAAATTATAAATAGCCAGAAATTTTATAGCTGCACTGAGCCAAAGGGTTAAAATTCCAAAATAGTATAATTATTTAATGAATGTTTTATTTCCTTCAAAGGAGATAATTAATAAGGAATTTCCTAGGTCATGACCATACGTACACTACTTTCCCTTTTCGTAAAATCTTGGGAGACAGAATATATATTCTGGACAGTATGTTTGCAATGGGAAAGAATCATATTATGTGCATTTCAAGGGCCTCTATGCCCTGAGAGTAGGATTTGTCCTATCCCTGGTTTTTGCATGAATTACCATGACTGTCGGTCCCATCCAAGCTACCCTCACGTAAACTATCTATCCATCCTTATCATTATGGTACCATTAATTCCATTCTCCCCTGCCCCTTCCCCCACCACACTCACCTAAGGGGTTAAAAGACTTCAGTACATTTGTGACTTGTCAGTGACATATAATACCCGGGTCCTTCATGCAATCAACTTTTACTTGACATGTATTTGCTCATCACAGGACCCGCATTACTACTGGGAAAATGAAGAAAAACCTAAATTAACACTTGACATTCAATATGGTCAAGTCCTTAATTGGCTGGGCTTCCTGAGAAAGCAATTTTCTATTCCCCAAACTGTTCGCGTGTCATGTGTGGAGTGCAGCTCTTGGCCATCACTGCTGTCCCTCGCTCCCTCTAATGAGAGCAGATGAATTAGTGCTACGTGACACGATTTGAACAGGGCTTCCTCCTCCTCCCCTCCCCCAATCTTTCTCCTATACCAGTGACAGCTGTGTGGCAAGGGAAAGAAAGGAAGAGAAATGCAAGAGCAAAGAATCCTGTAAAGGATGATCATTTTTTAAATGAACCTTAAATGTCTTGTTGAAACTCCAGAACAACAGGGCCATTTAATTGTCGAGGTGGGGAAGGGGGTTGATACAAAGATCAGGGGAATTATCTGGCCATGGTTGATTTGGGTTGTATTAACTTCAAGCATGTTTCTTCCATTCCTGGCTAGTTGCAGTATTAGATTGCACTGGTCTAATTAAAATGGAATTTACATCCACTTAAGAAAGTTTTTTGAAGGTCTGGAGAATGGGTCAACTAGAAAAAGAATGAACAGCATGAAATGATTATTACTCTAAGATAAACATACCTCTAGGTTAAAGAAAAAGAAAGTCCTTGCAACAAACGTTTGGGTCATAAAGAACCTCTAACACAAAACTCTGTCACTATACTTTGTTTTCAAATTATTGTTCAGTGTTTGAACTTAAGGCTCACCCTTCTATTTTAAATAATTTTGTTTAGTTCCCTTTGATTGCCGAAGTACTGCAACAAACATTATCTGAACACTGATTTCATTCTATTATTGTGGAGGGAGGGACTATCTTCTGCCTTAGAGGTGCTTATCTAGCTCAATAAGAAACAACTGAATGGATGAGTGAAAAGAAGGCAGGACAGAATCTGCTCTATTCAAAGACACTAAAAGGTAAACTAAAGGGCTTTCTCTGACTCTTCACTTACTCATTTTGAAACCAAAGAGGAAGTAATTTTAAATGCCTGAAGTGCTTAACCAATCTGATTAGGGCCAAACAGAACTGGGTGAGGGAAGAATAGGGAGCCAATCAAACATCTGGGAGGCGAGTCCACAGCACAGGCCTAAGTGAACACAATTTGTGGAAGTCACTAGCACCTTAGCACTTTGGATCTTGACTCGCTTTTACTGACGTGAGAGCTAAGACAGAGACGCTACCTGTGTACCATAAATGATACCACAGCTGGACTCATGCCACAAAATCAATGTCAGCTGCAAAATACAAAACTATTTCTAGTTCCTCTGCCTCAAATAAGTAGCTTGATCATTTATTAATTATTCCTCTATAATTCTGAATATAATCTAAGTAATATTTCAGTAAGTAAACTGTGAAGTAAATTGGAATATATACAAATATGGTGAAACCCACTTTTGCACTATGTTTAAAGTTATAACCTGAAACCAAAAAAGCTATTTCCACATTTTATATTTGTGGGAAAGAACATGAAAGGAAATGAAGCTTTATAAGGTCTTCTTTCCTTAACAAAAGTCAATTCATAACATGATTTTAAGTATTCTTACACTAATAAAAGACAAACCGTAACAGAAGGAAACTTTCTGGAACACCTTGGATTTTCAAATTTGTTGGAATATTATTCGTCTCAGACAATATGAAAACTCTAAAACGCAAGTATAATTTAGAATTATTTGCACCAAAGTAAAACAATACAATAGACTCACACTCTCCATATATTATTCCTCCTGTGGCTAAAGCACTGATATTTCAAGTATCGTTAAGATCCCTTTCGAAAATACACTTGAGACAGCTTAAGAATGGGCATTCTATCAGGTGTTTAAAAGAAATAAATAGATAATTTGGTATTCTGGAAAAGTAGCAGAGTCTAATATATCCAGTTAACTGCTGCAGGAGCATTATCATCACTGAGCAACAAAGGGCAGTGTATTCTGCCAATAGCTTTAGGGTGACCTTTGCAATGCTGACTAGTCCGTCAAGTTCCATCTCTGAGATGCAAGGCATAGACAGGGATGGTTTATTAACTGAGGTAGGAACTAAAGACCAGGAGCCTCCAAAAGGGTAGGGATATCACATTCAGGAAACGAGAATTCCTTTCCCTACGAAGAGAAGCAGTGTACCATGAGATCAGGCTGAATAGCCCCCATATTCTTTCCCAAAGCACTAACCTTCCATGGTGCAGAAACTCTCAAGTATTAGCATAGTATCAACATCTTTCGCCCCCCTCAGCTACATTTTTAAGTATTGCCATGAAAATCCAACCGGGAATTGGTAAAACGGGATCAATGACTTGAGTTCTAGGAATAAAGCTGAAAAAGAATGTTGACATCATCTCAGAGCTTTAAACAAATTGTGACGAGTCCCGCTTTATCTGGGGTAGTTTCCAACTATTGCTAAAGCACTGCTAACAGGAAGAGGTCGACAGAATTCAAGAAGGAAGCAACAGCAGGTAAGAAAAATGACTCTGTACTGAACTGAGAAATTTCTTCAAGCAGCACCTGCAGAAAATCAGCCTTTTTGATTCAAGAAAGGTACTTTTTTAAGAAAGTTAACTGTGACTATGGCAAAGTGACATGCTTAAACTTGATATTCTCTTAGGGATGAGCAGGCTTTGAAGCTCATAATAAACTTGAAATGGTTCTGTGGAATGTTAAGGCTTAATGTGGATGGTTGGTGCCACTGTCATGCCTACACAAAACTATGTCAACCTGGAAATAACTGCATTAACAGCTCCAGGGTATTTAGAATGGAAGCCTTGCCCTTTTTTTTTATTAAGAATTTTACTTTGAACCATAAGAAGAAGCTGCATTAAGTTTCCAACTTGTTTAGCACAGCTAAAATTAAAATACTCATTCCGGTTTAGAAAGGCATAATATTCGCCACCCACCTAGTTCATGTTCCCTTCACGTGATACCATTCTCAAAAAGTATAAACATAGCAGAGAGAGAAATGACTGCTTTAAAATAGCCTGGCACATGGAACAATAAAACTATCTATCAAATAAAAGGCACAAATGTTATTTTATAAAAATTAACAGCATCGAAAAGGGTGTCTTCTTTTATCCTCCAGTCTTCACCACCCTCTTTCCTTCAGCGCTTCCCTCCCCTTTTATTAAAGATATTTTATCTAATTCTCAGTTGAAAGGTTTCTGAAAGTGGTAAGTCCCAGCTGTGTTGATGCTGAACTTCTTGAACATGGCACACCGACGTCATTCTGACACACTCTCAGATGCTTCGTAACAAGCTGCACCAGTCACTGGATTTGAAATACCTGACTTACTATAAAACAAACTGTTAATCTCTGGTCTTTTCTCCAGTTCAGCTCTTCCCTGCGGTTTTGGAAGCAAACCAATAGCTTGTTATGTTTACATCAGAGACGACTCCCTTCTGATTGGCGTCTGATACTGTCCAGTGATGCTGTTCAACAAGACCCCAGACAGAACCTAGACACTCCTCGGGCCCCATTTGCAGACCATTTTAACAAGACCTTCTTGTTTCCTGTTCCCACGAAAATCAATAACAGGATGACCTTCAATTTGAAATTCAAACTAATTAATTACCCTTTCTGTTGAAAATGCTGATATCTGATTTGCCTAGAGAATTTCAATTATGAATAGGTTATTTCTTTTAAAGAGCCCCATCAAAAAATTTAGATAGACACTGAAAACCTCATCTTATAACAATATAAATGATGTTTTCTTGAAGCTTGTATAAAATACTGGCCTTGCATGAATTAGTATGGGGAAGTTTTCCCCGTGTGGTCCATCCCCTCCTCATGACATCATAATCAATTGCCTGGTAAATTATAGCAATCCCACAAAGATTCGGGGCCAAGAATCTACTGCTTAAAGGTGAGATGAAAAGCTTTTTATAGTTAAATTCAGCTTTTCATCTATGACTGACATAAATCATGGGATTCTTTTCAGAATTTAGAAATCCCCTTTTCCTTCCCTATAATTCCAAAATTCTTACTTTTCTATCTTTATTTCTACCTTTGACCATCTTCTTTGTTTTGCTCTCACATCTGATTTTTCTTTATATGGGGGTCATAAGAAGAAAAGCTATACATCAAAAACTATCAGCACCAGAAATATATTTACTAAACTCTTTTTTTAATTCTGAAAAAAAAAAAAGAAGAATTCAGTCCATCCCAGTGGGGAATTCCCAAGATGAATGATCACATGCAATGAAACTATTATCTTCATCCATTAAAATATTATCTAAAACAGAGGTTTCTATCTGGCAGCCAGTAGGCTGAATATAGCCTGCAGATGAGTTTTGTTTGGACCACACACTTTTAAAAATATTTGAAAAGGTTGCCAAGATTTAAAAATCAGGAGATTTCACATAAAAATCTGGATTTCTGGCTTCTCATTAAAAAAAAAAAAAAGAGAGGATCTTGCAACACTCGGCCTGCATTCTCACCTGGCAACAATTGGCTAGAGCCAAGGAGCTGCTAGCTCCCTCTGATTGACACAAGAGCTTTCTTGGTCCACCACAGTCCCCACCAGACTCCCTCCACTCGTTTAACTCACCCTACCTCCGCATGGCCCTTGGAGGCAACTCCCGATCTTTAACATGTCAACTACGCCAAAGAGAGTTTGCAGAGTTTGTGGAAGAAAAAGGGAAGGGTATCTAGGACCAGAGATTTAAAAATACATATTTCATGGGCTTACACAATGTAAGACAGCAGGTAGCAGATTTTATTTCAAAATGTAGTTGTTCAATAAAACATAAGTGCAGAGCAAAGGAAACTCATTTTCATAATTAAAATTTTTTAAAAAGCAAACCTAGAACTGATGATCTTGTCTTACAGTGGTCCAACAAACATTTGCATGGCTGTCAATCAACCACATTCTTCTCTGCGGCCCAGAAAAGATGTTCATGTCAAACTATTACTCAGATCTACAGCCATTTTGTTCCTTCACATGTTAACACTTCTGCACTTCCTTTCTAGAACAATCATGTACTTAAGTGAAAACTGACCCTAATGCAAAAATAGAACATATCGTCAAGGTAAATTTTAAAAGTCAACATTTAGGACGCATGAATATTATCACGGCAAATACTCATCTTTACTGGCTCCACATGTATGCCACAAGCTGACATTTATACTTATTAAATAGACATTATTGTGGGTTCAAATGACCCCAAAAGTCATGGCATGTTTCTTTAAAAATGATTATTACCTAAAAGCAGATGTCTATGGCACAGTCACCATGCACTTCTACTTGCTTATTTTCTTAACTGAAAGGAAGTACAAAGAGAAAATCTTTCATAGTTCACTCTCTCCAATCAACCACGACAACACAGTTTTTCTACCTATTAGTGGATTTTACAAACAAAAGTACTCTATTTAGCGGAGGAAAGAAAGTACTTTTTCGTTTTGTCTAACTATCTTAACAGGCTACCTCTCACGTACTGTACAGAACAGAAACGCAATAAATAAGCTATGACCAATCATATTTTGACTTATTAAAAAGGGTAAAATTGAAGTCAACTTTAATATAGTGTTCTGAAATTATGGTTCATGATTGGCCCACATTCTTGAAAGATTATTTTTTAATTAGCTGTTTCCTTCCTAGGAGAGAAGCATTTTTCTTCCATTTTCACCTTAAGAAAGTAACCCTTGAACATATGCCAAATTTACTTCACAATCAGACTTTAATCCCCAAATTCTCTTGATTCTTAACAAGTTGAACAACTTTAAGTAAACAGTTCGCAAAATCATAATTATCATACTGCATTCCTTAACTCCCAGTTGAATAGAAAAAGAGAAAATGCCATAAGTCGGAGTTCCATAAACACAGTCTTAGGCCCAGTATCTGAACGACAATATGATATATTCCTTACAGGAAGCATTTTTCTTTATATTCATTATGTTTGAAAGTTGAGCAATTAGAAGCAGACACCTGGAATTCAATTATTAATTTACCTCTCCCCACCACTTACACACTTCTTTTGAAATCATCTCTCAAGGTACTTCTTAAAGAGATGATCCTATGGGACAGCAGGCATGTAAATGCTCATGTTCTTTTTCTTTAAAATATCTTGGTATAATCTAAGACTAAAGTTGATCTCTTTCTTCTTTAAATGTATAGCTTTAGAAAAAAAACTAAAACTTAACTAATGAGTAAAATGGTAAAAACCCTGAATTCAAGGAAAAGTATAATTCACTTCATTCATGTTATTTTATCTACTGTAATATTTTAGAAAGGGAATTTTATGAAAAAACACAGTTAATTCCCACCCACGATGACCAAAGGTTTAAGCTGGTCACCTCAGGTTCACCTGACTGCAAATGACAGCTGACTGCAAATACATAAAGCACTTCTAGAAGACTCTTGATTTTTTTTGTTTGCACTTTATTGTTTCAAGGTGCAAAATAAAACATGAGATCATGAATGTTTCATATTATTTAACCTGTGTTCTATGTGGATTAGGTATTGTGCTCACTTAGCACCTTCCTTCTTTCTATTAATCACTGATTTCTAAAAAGAGTATCTCAAACTAGGCTTATGTTGAGGCTTATTTCAGCATTCTGCATTTGTTAAAAAAAAAAAAAATTAGACCAGAAATACAGGAATACTAGCACATAAGGTACAGTGGGTTATCAGAGACTCAGAAGGTAGGCAACAGTTGGCTTATTGAGAAATTATTAAAAATAACTATGTGCACAAGTTAAAATAACCAACCTCTCACTTTTGCCAAAAGGGTGTTTTTAATATAATGAACATCCAAGCTTCTCTGGTCATGAGAAACCTGGAATATATTATACACGCATGAATGTGGCCCAGGATGCAGGATATGAGATGTGCTTGCTATCAACAGATTAACACTTCATTTTCATTACTATAATCTCACCACAGGCTGTGAACGCTCTCTTTTTCTTATTTGAACAAGAATGGTGCATGAAAAACCAAGCTGACAGGCAGGCGGGGTTCATTAAAGGCACAAGGCCTTTATTCCCATAACACATCTCACCTGTATGAAGCCAGGGTTTGGGCTTCCAGGCTGGCTACTGAAACAAGCTCTCCCAGATGTTGGTCTTCTCTTTCTATCCCTTCCTACTTAATTTATGATAAAAGTCAAAAAAAAAGTATAAACGAAAAAATTCTTGTCCATAATCAACTCTGTTTAGTAGATAATAGGATTGGTAACATATTTTAAGATCTATTCAGTCCCATGATTACTTTCCAAAGTTGTCCAATAAAACAAACAGAAAGTGGCTGGAAAGGGAAATGATGAGATGTTTGAAGCTTGAGTCAAAGAGTCTAATCTTGGTATCTTTATCCCAGCTTAGTTCTACCTTATTTGAAGAGAACTGTAGTTTCTCACTGGTTGAAAATGGCTATTCACAAAATGAGAATCAATCAGGCTATTTCCCAATGAATGACACTGAGCTTCACCAAAAAGCTAGGGTTGAAGAGCAAAATGGCTACAAAGTATAAGGAATCATTCCAAATGAGATTCCTAAAATGAAGAATTCCTTTTTTAGGATGAGCCATCCACACACTCATTGCCTTTGGGGCAGCCATTCACAAATCCTCAACAAACCTAGAAATACATCACTTAATTCCATAACCAGCCAAGGGACAGATGTACACTTTCTGCATGTCTGTGTACCACATATCAATGCACTGCCACGAAAACAACGTGGGAGTTTAATACTGTCCACAGCAAGACAGTAAGACTTTCCACAAAGTCTAGAGCAGGACTTTGGTTTGGGTTCTTTCTGACACTCTAATATTTATACCTAAAAAAGAAAGAGTCAAAGAAAACCAATATTAGATAAGGCAGCAGATAACCGAGCTGACACATGAGTTAGGTTCTGACATGAGCCCAACAAAGAGAATGTTTGCAGGCATTCTCACTCAAGGACACTTTCATGAATATGCTCAGTGTATAATTATCCTCCCATATCTTACAAGTGGCCTCGCAGTCATGTCCACTGCCCTCCAGCACTGGCAGAGGGCAGGTAGTGGGCAGCTTTTTCTACCTATGCCTGATTAGGTGCCCTGCATACCCATCCTAATGATTTAAGTCAACGAAATCCTTCTTACTTAAATTTTAATGGAAGAAAACAAAATTATTAAAATCCTACTAATGGAGGTTCTCATTTTAATACTAGTTTTTGTTATTATGTTAAGCCAGCTGAAAGTAATTATTTTTGGCATGTAAAATATTCATTATCCTGAAACTTTTCTCTGCAAGCCCCCAGTTCACACACTCTGATAATCAAATATGAGTCTTGAAGAATTGTCTAGAGAACAAATAGCCATCAAGACACCTTAATAAAGTTGAAAACTTCATGAAAGTCACACAAAAGCACAGCAGGTACAATACTGGAAGCTATGTCTTTCCCACCTAGAATGATATTTTTTAACCTTGCCAATTTTAACAATCTCTCTGCCATGTAAGACAATGAGTTAAAATTTACTAAATACAAAACAGTAGTGAATCCTGCTCATTGCGTTACGTATACTGCAGGTTTTAAATATCACAATGTCATCTATTAATATTAGCACCCTGCCACCACTTCAGTTCCTTTTTTAAACGTTTCTGTTAACTGTTATTAACTGCAGTTTGTCTCAAAGTCATACCGTCAACCTATTGAAGGAAAACTTCACGTTTTCCCCTTTCTAAGGAAACGCTCTCTCGTGCAGATGTAAGTCTAACTGTACAAGATGATAAATCCAAGAATTACATTTTTTTAAAAAGGAGAAGAATAGAAAAGTAAAATCTCTTTTCAGCTAAGGACTTTCTTACACAGGCAAAGGATCAAATTGAGCTGCCTGTCAGCACCTTTGAATGATAAGCTGGGCCCCTGGTTACACGTTTTTATCACACCCTTACTTAAAGAACCCTTACGTAGCAAAACTCCGGGACAGTCTTCCTGTCAGCACCTACACACTGAGGACCACATCCAAGGGTGGCACCGCTTTCCCACACCTCTGCCGGGATGATGTATCGGCAAAAAGATGCTTGAACTCAGTTACTGTTACGTTTCAGGTGCATTTCAATTCCTTTATTTCAGGGCAAAAAAGAGCCAGTGAAAGTAAGGAGAAATTCAGAAAAAAGACAGATGAGGTAAAAGGAGAATAAAGTGAAAAAAAAAATTAGGTGTATGGGAACAGGAATAGGAAGAAAGAACAGACAGACTATGTATTTAGGTCATTAAGTAAATTGCTGCCAACCAAACGGCAATGGGACTTCAACCAACCTCAGCCACCCCAAACAACAGGCAAACCCTAAAGACAGTAGCAAAATAACACTGCAGTCCAAAAATATTGAGTAAATAAGATGTCAGATATGCTCAAGAGAATCAGTGTTTCAATGAGGAACTTCCTACTGTTCAAGCTTATTTTCATTTTCTTAGAGAGAAATGAAAAACTGATGGGCTTAATTAAAGAAAAACAAAAGGATATTATTTTGTTGTTAAAGGATCAATTCTTTTTTTTAATTGGAATGATGATTAATAAGCTGAGAATCTGATTTCTAAGCTGGCCAGTTTGAGTAATGTGTTGTTTTTCCACAAGCATTTCCATTAAGGAAGGCTCTGTGAATGAAGAAATGATACAGTGCTTCCTCTCTCCTCCTGATCTTTGACTTTGTGGCATGAAATGCTACACAGAGTGTTTGAACAGAACGACATTGCACACTGTCCTTACCTAAATGAACTCCAGCCATAAATTTTTCACCTTAGGGTTTGAATGTACACTATGAAATTTACTAGGCTTCCTACAGGGAATGTACAAATTAAAAAAGAATCAATACTCTTATTTTTCCTATTCTCTAAACTTCCTTTTAAACCTGGGAAGGGAGAAGGCAGTACACATCATGCTCAGTGAGATGTGGGTACCTTGGAGGTCATAGCCTCGGGCATCATTTTGGGGATGTCATCTGCACATATTAAAACTTCTTAGAGCTTGACTTGTTCAGAATGTTTTCTCATCTTATTTTTCCTGCCTGTTTATTAGTTTGCCTTATAAGAAAAAAGTCCCTTTTTCATACAATGTTTTACTTGTATGTCAGGATATAAAGGTTGCTATTCCCGAATTAGGCCTCTTTTCCTTTATTTCTCTAAGGCTTAAAAATAGAAGCCAAAGTCCCTTGAAAGGGTCTCTGAGTCCCCTTCTCCTGCTCTCCCTGGTCCTTCAGTGGATGAGGATCACCAAGTAAAATGTGGAACCCAGCTGCTTTTCGGGAAATAAATATGGCTTCAGCACTGGCAGACAGGGGTGAGATTAATCATTTTTTTCTGACCAGAGCCTAGAGGAAGAGTGGTCATATAGTGGCAAAAACATATTACGAGAGGTACGAGGGGGATTTTCGTGTGGTGAAGAATTCATTCTACGCACGTAAGCCACGCTCCAAACCTCACGTGAAGGAAATCTTGGAACCATTATATTCCAAGTTCTTTGGACAATAACAAGCAGGGAGTTCCAGAGAAAATTTCTCTCAGTGAGAAAGTCATCCCACGACTCACTCTTTTCTCCCTAGTACCACAAAGTTCCCCTGACAACACTCTGGAACAAAAGGAGTTAATTCCGAGATCAGTTCACACCCTCTGATTCAACTTATGGACACAAACTAAAAGCAAATTCCAGTTTCTTCTCTCCCTCCTTTTGATATATACATATATATTCTCATCTGGAGTCTCAAGTTGAGAAAATACCTCTTCAGCTGTTCAGAGTCATTAGCAAGTCATGTTTATAAGGAACACTCTCTCAAAAGCTCTGCGGATTTACAAAGGCGGATGCCCAATCTAAGGTTCTTTAAATGAGATTGTGTGACGGGTCTAAGGTGGGAAGGGAGAAGCACTGGAAATTTTGTTTTTCACTGAAGTGGATGACGCCAGTTCACTATCTGTAATGGTCTGTTCCTTTGGAATCAGCTCCCTGTGTCACAACGACCTGGCAAACTTGCATGCTTTCACTACCACAGGAGTCCTTGCAATCCTGCTTTGGCTATGACCCATTCCCTTTTGCCCCAACTTCTCAGAGATGCCTTACTCAGCATCTAATTAGCTAGGGAGGATTTGCCGCGGCTCTTAACCCTGACACGGGAGTGGGAGGACGTGCTGCTGTGGTCGCCCAAATCTGTCCTGTCACTATATTAATCAGATTTCCATAAAGCCATGCATGAATAATTGGATTTATCAGTGAATGTTAAGATACACTCATAAATATAATTATGAAAAATACCTACAATTATAGATAAGATATCCGCACCTTTAGGGATTTATTTTTCAACTGTGGTTACTTGACTCACCCTAGCAAAGGGCTTTACAAATTATACAAACACACAGAACCAGTGTGCAGAAGACAGAAATATGAGAAAAATAATTTCAAAATCATCACCTACTATGTTCAAATTCACTTAACGCATCGTGTTGAAAATGAACTTGAAATTTGTGCACAGGTTTTTAATATTTACCACATACACATCTGAGAATACGTTTGGGCATGCTTTACTTGCATTCATTCACATGTACATAAACACCATGTATATGACCTACGACTTTCCCATTGCAATACAAATTAGTCAGTATCTGTTAAGTGAAGTCTGCATGGTATACACAGACTTACAAAGTACAGATCAGCACACAAGCACCTGTCTCGATGCTACAATTTGTGTTTTAACCATTACCCGAATATTCCAGTTTTAGTGTTATATTATCAGAATGGAGGTTAAGAATTATATTTGAATATGTGTCTATAGTTAAAAGTTCAAAATAAAACACATTATCACTCAAATTAGAGAGGGGAACTAAATTGGAGGTGGCAGCCTAGTAATTCAACAGGCTGAAATTACACGCCTCCTAATATAATACAAATATTTACTTTAGCATCAAGACCATAAGTTTGGTCAATTTAATCCTTTTTTAGGAAGACCTGATTACTAAAATACACCAACTGTAAGAAGGGGAGTGAAAAGGGAGGCGGGAAAAGTGCAGAAACCTAAGGAGGGATGATGCCTGGCAATGAAAGTCATTTTCAAAGACCATTAACTATCAACTGCTTTACTCAGGGCTCTGATTAAATAAGAACATACATCCTATGTTAAAGGGATGTCTACATGAGTAGGATAGAATTTAGAATAAAAATGTATTGTATGAACTATAAAGAAGAATCAAACCACCATATACAATTAGGCACGTGAATCGTAAGAAAAACTGTATATGTGCCTTTTAACTGTTAGTGAATAAATATTCAAATTATTGAAGGGGACAGGTAGGAAGGCAGACAAAACCACCATTTCCACTTCAAAAT
The DNA here is from genome assembly GCF_041296265.1 of Equus caballus. NCBI lineage: Eukaryota > Metazoa > Chordata > Mammalia > Perissodactyla > Equidae > Equus > Equus caballus. The sequence continues at coordinate 49,542,823 of NC_091706.1, forward strand.
ACAGACTCAACAAACTGAAACTGTGTTTGCCTACGTGAATACAAAGAACTGAAATACTACTAGGAGAAAAATTCATATGGAACATGCTTTTAAATGGATTCTAGCAATGTTATTATATATTTCTTACAATATATTTTATTTATCATTTCTCTGAAATGTGCTAGATTTTATATTAGTAAGAAAGTTTGCTTTACTCTGTCATATCTCTGGTGAGCAGATGCTCTGGTATTAATGTAAATCGTTGATTTAATTTTTAGCTTTCTTGGTTTGCCCCTCACCTATCTAGGAAATGATTTCTCTGGTGATAACTAACACATCATGCTAATGAGAGAATCTAACGCACAATAGAAAAATGTCACTACTAATAATATTTGCATGAAGTTAAATAAAGCAACTGTAAGAGAATGTCAGACAGTTGTTCTTTAATAAGACACAGTTTCACAATGAAATTATGTTGTTAATTGTGTTACATCATTGGGTGAATCCTAAATTACTACATAACGATGCAGAGAGTCATTTATAATTCTAACTTAGTATTTCACTCCTGTCTGAAAAGAGACCTTATTAAGGGATCTACACTTTATTTGAAACAGGTTAAATATACCTCACCAATAATAAAAGGTAAATGCCTCTAGTAATGTGTAAAACGTGGGCTATAGCCATTTACCTGTTACGGTTTCATTTCTGAAAAGATTTCAAAATACATTAGACTACTGCATCCCTTCAGGTAACCACAAAGAATTTTATTTGCTACTTTCTCAAAAGAGCACAAAATATTTACAAAAATAGAAAAACCACCTTTTAAAACCCAATTTTAAAAAAATTCCAAAAGCAGGCCTGATTTTCTGCTTTTAACAATACGTCATGAGGTTAAAATGGGCAAATAACGTTCTGGAGTCTAGGAGATTAACAGAGAAGATGAGCAAAGGGTTTCTGGTCATTCTCGACTGTCACTGATCAAAGTGACCCAAAGAAGAGCTCCCTTCACAAAAGTCAAGAGTCATGCCCTTTAAGGTTATCAAATATTTGTCTGTATGGAAAAAAATGATCCCCTTTGGAAAAAATCATACTTGAATATGGGAGAAAAAAGGTATCGAGGCAGGAAAATGCAGTCAAACTGTCACACTCGAACTTTAGGGGCAACATACTTAATTTCACCAAGTTTAAATTGGCTTCAGATTGTGATGTCTTTTTGTTAGTATTAGACAGACTGAAAGATTTACATATAAGCGGATCTAACTTTGGCCACTGAAGACAAAGATTTTTATATCCCTACTTCCTAATTTATCTAGAGAAAACACAAACCTAGATTATTAAATTTCAGTATTCATGAGATATTTCCCACTACAAGTTTTGCTGCAGTTACATACTGGTGGTGAATTCTCTTTAATTCAGTTTCGAAACCTACTAGTCAGTCTTTCCTAATATCTAAAAAAATGATCAGGTAAATCTAATAGTTTTTATATTATTAGAGGAAACTTTGAAATAAAAAAATATACCCAATACGTTTTATTCATTTTATGAACCAAAACAATTTTTTCTTAGAAATTAAAATAATCATGATATAGAAAACCTCTTTATGTCCTAGCAAGGAGATATACAGAATTCTGTATACTTGATTAAACTGGACAAACTTTTTCTCTTTAGTAAGTAAGACAAAAGCTGGCTTAATGTGTATATTGAAACTAGTAATTCGTGAAACTGTTGGCTTCAAGAGAGATCATTTCAAGAAAAGTGTCTTTCTTGCGTGCTCTCACACACACACACACACACACACACACACTGAATCAGCATTGCTGATGAACTATAGGTAAGGAAAATAAACATTAAACACGTACAGCACATATATTTTTACCTTTACACACACAGTTTAAATTTAAGTTTACACAATATTTATACAAACTAAAATGTCATCCTGAAGGAGGGAAAAAAAAGCATGTAAACTCATACCCTCTTTTACATGCTTTCCAAAAATGCACAGGAGGTAAACATTTAGTAACCATGACAGGAAAAAAAGAAGGGGAGGGGAGTCACTAACTGCATCTAAACCAAAAAATAAAGAAAACATATAAACGATAGTTAAATCACAACACTTTTTTAAATTGTGATTTTTTTCCTTTATCGTACTACTATGTTTAGTAAATAGCATAATATTATATAGTTTTATATAGCATCCATTATGCATAAATTACTACCCTATATTTCTACTCTCTTTATATAGTCACTGACACTATCACATGCATACAGGTACACACAAGACAGATCTTTATACACCCAGAGTCAAACAGCTGAATCAGACATCCTAATAGCTTCGTTGTACAAGTTTCTCTCTCTCAGTGATTTCAAATGATTTTCCTAATTCTGATCCATCATTTATATAATTTACTTGTATTTGTTTTTCAGCTAAAATGTTTTCCACAACTTAAAGTCTCCTTAGATTCAAATCTACTTGGAAATGGGCTAGTGCCAAAGAAGCAATCTAACACCATCTATGTGGTTCAATAGCCATTTATCAATTGATCATTATCTCTATCTGGTTTTATTAACTCTTTTCTAGCTAGAGGGAGACCTAAACCAATCTTCCCTTCCAACACATACACACACACACACACACACACACACACTTACTTGACCTCCACTAACTCAAAGAAAATCCTGAAGGTGACATTTAATTTTTAAAGTGAGGCACAAGTTATTTAGTCCTAAAGTCAGTGAAAATACACTCTGTGTTTCCAGCACGAAGAGAGCCACCAGGCAGGAATGTGCCCCAGAAACACACCTCTCAAAGCATTCTGCAATGACAAGGAGTATCTCTGGGAGGAAATGAACTTTTTAACTTGCAAGGATGGGAAATTGCACATAAAGAGTTGCTTATTGGGTTTATGTTGATTGCATTTAAATCCCAGCTTACTGTATCAGCAGTAATCAGGGTCCCTCTACAGGATATGTCAAAATACACCTTATTCAAATGCATTTATCCTATCTAGAACGGTGTGATAAAACTGTTCGCTAGCTAAATGCTACAAAACCCTGGCTCTGTGCACCATCTTCTACAGATGTATTTCTAAACTTGGAGTAGTTTATAGCTTGGCAAATTCTTTTCTTTCTTCCAGTATCAATACTTTCAAAACGCTAAATTAATGCAATGAAGTATTTAATTCTCACGAACTCTTCAAAGCAAAACAGGTTTTGTTTTTTTTTTAAGAAAGCAGTTGAAATATTTCTTTTAAATGAGTGGAACAATATCAATTTCTTAACGGCCATGCACTTAAAATTCAAGTCTATTTCTCAGCAATACTTTCACGCTGCGTGGCTGATAATATCATCCTAACTTGCTTTGTGTGCGTTTGGGGTAGGCTTTTAAAAAGCAAGACGCGTCTAGGAGGGAGGCACCAGGGAACTTCCCTCCCTCGCTTGAGCGCAGTCCAAGATGAAAGTTTCTGGGTTGTTTCCCTTCGCTTCCTCTCCCCCTCGCTCCCCCTCGGAGCCGCCGAGCAGCAATTGTGCAAGAGGAGCCGGACGCGCGGGGCGCGGCTCGCCACCGAGGAGCGCAGGGTCCGGCCGCCGGCTCGCTCGCCGGCCGGGTGATTAATGAGCGGTGGCCGCCCGCCTCGCACTCGCGCGCCGGCTCGCCCGGCGGAGCCAGCACAGCCCGCGGCCGCACGGAGGAGCGGCTCGGGGAGGACGCCGAGGCTGCGCCCGATGTGAGTGCGCCGGCGGGCGGGCGGGCGGGCGGGAGCCGGAGCGGCGCGGCGGGGAGCGCAGGGCGAGCGCGGCGGCGGCCGTGGCGGTGATGGTGGCGGCGCGGAGGAGTGGGGACCGCGGCCCTGCCCGGCCCGCCGCCGGCCCGGCCTCGGCGCGGCGCGCGGTCGGAGGAAGTCGCCGGGCGTGCGGAGGGGCCCCCGCCTTTCTGACTGTTTGGCAGCAGACACTTGAACGAAGTGATTCACGGAGAGCGAAAGCGACATTTGTGGGGGGGGTAGGGGCTGGTGGCTTTTTTTGTTTTAATTTTTAACACAAAACAAAGAAATAAATTCAGTCTTCCCTGGACCCAGGCTGTCCTGTGAAACTTTGCACCCAATGCCTTGGCTTCCTTTCTCTTCAGGATCCTTTCCCCTTTTTTCCTGGAAGGAGCCCTCAGGGAGAGCGTGAAGTCGCCCTGCACATTCCAGTCACACAGTTATGACAAAAGAGAGCCCAACTACGAAGTCAGCATCGTAAAAATGTGGAGAAAGAAGAATCCCAGAAACAAAAGTGCACATAACAATTCAAGGTTTCTTTAAAAAAAAAAAAAAAAGAAAGAAAGAAAGAAAGTAACTTACCTGTTGGGACATTCTGAATAAGAGGTTAGTATCAGCGTTTTGCCATGTCCCCATGAACCCTGGTTCAGCCGCAGTCGTTCTGGTTCCGAACTGCATGGAGTTGTCAGTACAGGAGTCTCTTAAAGTCAAGTCTCTTGCCCTCTTTGGCTCTCTGTCTCTCTGTGTCTCTCTTTCTCTCACATCCACTTCTGCCTCTTCTGACTGAAAAGTGAAGGTGGATTTTTTGAGCCTCTTGGCAGCCAGTAGCAGGAGTGTAGTGTAGTTAAGAAGCTGGCTGAACTGTGCATTTCATTTGGGAAGGGGGAGATTTGGGGGAGGGAGGGGGTCAGAGCTGCTTTCGCACCTTCTGCACAGATACCCCTATCATTTATGCATAGATTGTGACTCCCCGAGCTTGCCTTTGCTCGGTTTAACAGCTGCCTGTCAGGTGTGCAGACAGCACTGGAGACCCAACCATCAGCTTCAAACTCTCAGCCACTGCATGTCATTGGATAGCAGAGCTAAGAGTCAACTGCACTGTTCCACTGTCAGGCACCAAATGACACCCTGCACTAACCCCTCTCCAGACACACGGATAGATACACACTTATGCACACTTCAAGCAGCACCATGATTATGGACAGTCCACGGGGCCAGGAGAAGCTGGGGCCCTTCCTAGAGAATTTTTCCCAACAATGCTTTCGGGTATAACATGCAATATCTGACATCACTCTTTGCTTTAACATTTGTAAACTGCTATGCTTCAACATTTTTTTTCTAATTACACTGGAAGAAAGAAAAATACTCAGCTGTAAGAGAATGTAAAGTTGGCTCAGTTGTTGTCTAAATGTTAGCTCCTAAAAGTCATATAGTATGTGCTGGGCTATTTATAACCACATATAAACTCCTAGAGAAAATAATATACAGAGACATGACCTTACACTCTAAAAAGTAAATAAATAAACCTAGCAGTTTTTTGAACACAGAAGATGCACAATAAACATTTGCAAAATAAATACATATTATTTAATATCCAGTTCCTCAGGTCGTTAATTACTAAATTGGCTGTTAAGCAATAAGAAACTGAATGGCAAAGGAAAAAAGTATCTTTTCTTAAAGCTCAAAAGTAGAAGAAAATCCTTTGTTAAAGTTCCTGGATGAAGCATCTACAATAGCCTTTCAAATCATAAAAAAGAAAAAGATGAAGAAAAAAAGCCTGTCCTATTTCAGGCAAAAAGTAATGAATATAAAAAACTCCATTTTTCATTCAAGATCTCTATGGAAAATTCTGTAACGTTTTCCTGCCTGATGAAATACAACCTCAATAGCATGTCGTATTTTTAATTAAACCAGTTTTAAAACAAAACATCTATTTATTAGGTAGTATTTATCTACCTTATTTATGGAAAAGCAGAACTGAACAAAATGCACTGTACATAAACAGTAACTTCAAAATGGAAAGCTAAATTCATGTCATCTCATAAAAGTAGTCAGCAGGAAAAAGCCATCCTTCCCTAAACTTAAAATGTAAGGAACATTAATCTTCAACCACCTACAAATATCGAGGACAAATGTACCACTCTCCTTGCTCCTCCTTAACTCAAGAATAACAATAAACCTTACTCTCTGAAACAACAAAAGAAACAGAAAAGAGCTTCAATGGCAGCTCTGTGTCATTAGTGGACAATGAGAAAAGATGAGAAAACGTACACTATGTTGACACAAATGTGCCTTCCCCTCTAGAACCGACATCTCCTGAAAGCTTTTCTGTTAAACTTCCCTCCGGTTCACCACCATTAAGCACAAAAAAGTCTCGAAAGCAGCAAATTCAATATCTGAGAAGAAACAAACAAGAACCCAAAGAATTGTTGCCTTAAAATATATTAAGTCCACCTGTGGTCCATAAAAATATTCTTGAGGGGGGAAGACAGGAAAAGCCCCAATGAGTCAATTGTCAACAGTGACTGTACCTTTACGGCTAGCTATTACCCACTTAAACGCCCTCTAAAATTTGCTAGCCTCTTGATTTCTGAAGTGGCACTCAGTGCCTCAGTCAAGCTGCCTGCTCAGCTCCTGACCTTCCCACTAATGGCTGTTATTTGTGGGAGGCTTAAGGACACTGTCAATAGCAAGCTTCCTCCTCGCTCCTCTCAGGCTCTGTGTATCGCTTTGCCTGCGTGTTCTCTCTCGCCTGCCTCTTGCTCTCCCTCCCGACTCGTTCCCCCTCCTTCCTTCCTCTCTCCTTCACTCCCTCTTCCTCTTCTTCCAGCCACCCCCCACCCCTTCTTTCTTTCAGTCATGCAGTCCTCTTCTTTCCCAGGTACCCTCCCTCCCCGCCACCACACACACACACACACACACACACACACACACACACAACACAAAAATCAACTGGCATGCAGCAGCAAGCACCTGCAGTAATAGACTCTTTTATTAAAACTGTTATTCTGCAAGACTTGAAATTCCCCGTGGACCGGGCCATGTCAAAGCCGATATAATTAACTAGAGGCTCAGCAACGGATCAATTACCAGACAAGCAAGTGATAGTGAAATCAATGAAAGATCATCAGCCACATTATCAGTGTTGCAACTCATTAGGGCAAAACTGAGAAATGTGCTCAAAGCGGGCCCAAGCAAGGTGGCATTACAAAACAAAGGGCTAATTTGGAGACCCTGCTGTGAACAATCTGTAACAGAATTAGCCTTTTTTCCCCCTAAACTGCACAGCTCCATAACTAAATGTGACAGACTGAGAGAAGCAGTTTATTAAGACACCAACCCCAAGTTTATTTAGTTCATAAACTCTTTCCTAGAAAATCAATACAGTCTGTACAGGGTTATTAGGCTGACTCGCTAATACATCCAAATGTGGTCTGCCGGGCCAGCACTCCTCTGACAAAATGCTACCCAGCATGGGCAAACTGAGCTCTCTCAGCTATCAAGGTTTGAGGTTGCTCTAGATGGAACAGGTCTGCAGTGTAACTAGTACCTGCATATTACTGCCAGGGAACAAGCGTCAAAAGGACCAGGATAGCTTTCTAAGGTTTAAAATATTTTTTCCCAACAAATCTATCACACGATGCTGCACCTGCTAAATGGAGTTGATCAAACAAAATTTCAGCGAGTCTGTGAGACTAGTTTACAAAGAGGACAAGCTTTATTATGATAAGAGGGCAATTAACCCAAAGACTTAATAAATAAATGAGTAAACTAAAACAAAAACCTCAAGCATATACGCATGCTATGCTTTGCAGATTTGAAGTTTCGAACATTTTTAAATCAAGTTTTGGAAATACAAATCTGACTCCTCTAGAAATCCCCAAAATGCATGATTTGAACTTGCCACTCACTTGCATATATAAACACAGCATGTAGAGTCCTTGATCTTAGAATCATCTTCTAGCTAGCAAGCAGGACACCTACATCGGTTTAAGCACAGATACAAAAAGTATACCCAACAAGGCACAAAGATGACTTTTGAGTGTGTCCATTTGCTATGTAGTCTGCGGATTATGGAATAACTGTCTGGAATCGTTTGTGTTCAAGTTTTTTTAAAACTAGCGGGGTGAAAGCAGGCATCACTTCCACAGTATTGCTTTTTTGTTTCCCTGATTCCATGTATTTCAGGTTAAAGAATCATAAATAGGAAAGGCTATGTGTTGGCTTTCCCACATTGACTGACAGTGAGAGATGGACCATGGAAATTAAGAAGCACACCAACTAGGTCTAAATGGCAGCCAAGTTATTAAGCACATTATGGGAGTGTGAATACCTCCACCTCACCACAACACGTAGCAGAAATAGCCTTACACAACGTAGGAAACTCAAATGCAGCTTACAGTGTTAAAGTAGATTGGAGAACCGAAGGGAAAAACAAAAAGACAACAGCTTTTGCAAGTGATTTCAGATGTTTTAACATTTAAAATGTCCCGAGAAAAGGAATACATTATTAATATGACTTCAGTATACTGGCTCAAAGATACTAAATCCTAAACTTCAAAAAAAAACTTCATTTTCACAGGACTTTCATAAAATCCAACTTATAGATTGCAGTAAATAAACGTTTTCCCCCTAACTTTTGAGCTGGTACCTTACTAAGCATTTCATAGCTCATATTTTTGAGTAATCTGTAAAAAAGTTAGACATATATATATTCTGAACCTGTACTATAGATGCCAATGTTTTTGATAGTAATTAAAAGTTATAATTACAGAAAAATTTTATTTTTTTAAACCTTTTTGCATATAACTACATACTGTGCATGTACCCTCAACGAGATCCAATTAGTTGCAAAGAATTTGCATTTCAGTTAGTGTGGGATAACAAGACTACAGGGAGGTACAATGCAATTCCACCAGCAGAGTAAGAAAGTGTTCGTTCTTGTTAGCTCTGTAAGCACTAATTCCCACCACTGACTGTTGAAAATGTTACTGATCTTTTCAATATTTGGGTATTGAGGTGGATTTAGGTTTTTCCCTCCATTGAAAAAGAAAAATCACATGTTGGTACCAATATCAGCCACAATAAATGCCTGAAGAAACAAATGACCAACAGATTTTGTTTTGTATGTATGTTTGCGGGTGGGGTTTTTTTGGGGGGGGGGGGTGTAGGGGGAGTGATATTGCGTGCTTTTTCTTTTCTTCCTAATACTTATTCATCATTTCTTTAAAAGCACATTGCTTTCTTAAAACAAGTTCCGAAACTGGGGGTAGGGAAACCTCACTGAGACAGGTCTATGTAAATATATATGCTTTTGTGATAAAGGCATGAATTTAGTACACTGCAAAAGCACGCAAGGATTTTCATTTTTTCTAGCTATGTTTCCAACAATGTAAATCCTAAGCAAATATCAAATAAATGTATAATTTATATACCCAGTTTAACAAGCATCTCCAGGACTTCTGGTTCACAGAACAATACCTGGAATTCCCTGGGTTCAGCTCAGCAGCTGTTAACAGACTCTGTAATCTGTAATGACAGTAAACTGGCCTTTGCTCTTCTTTTATTCACTGTTCATTTTCAAGGCTTGGTTAAGTACAGAGCTAGGTTAAAGATCAGTGGTTTTTCATGTGACACATGCTGGTATTCATCTAATGGCTTGTCAAGACAAAACTGTCCCTGTTCTTGCCAAAATAATAAAAATGACGCTCCACATCACATGACAATCAGGACTTCCTTATGGCAAAACAACCCGAGCTTTTGTAATTCACTTATTCTATAGGAAAAAAAAATTTAATAATTGGCTATCCGATCCTATAGGTGGAATTAGGTTACCACTCTCAAAAGAGATTTTTTTAAATGTTACGGCCTCTCTTAACTCTAAAGCAACATGTAAACTAGTTTCTAATCAAATCAGACTTTACCATATAAAAATAAAGCTGAAGCCACAAATTCATACGACTTTAAGGTATATAACTTAATATATGCAAATTATGCAGAAGAAGCAGGCTGAGACCAATCACAGAGGTGGGGGGAACCAATTGAGGAAATGTCATTTTTCTTGAGAACAAAGTATGGGACTTGCTTTGCAACATCTGTTGGGCTGTGTGAAATGTTAACAGATGTCTTAAGTGAAAAAAGGAAAAAGAATTAATAAAGGAAACCTCCTCTGAACAGATAATCCACCCAAATTTCCATATTCCTGAGGAAAAAAGTTGACAGCGACCTTTTTCCATTGTGAAACCTGCCATCCCTACTTTACTGTGTAAAGTTTCATCTTCTTTGTGAAGTTAAGGGGGGAAATTTTTGACTCACTATAAAGAAAAGAGAAAAAGTAAAACTAACAATAATTTCAACTGAGGGTTTCCCTTGGTGAATAATTATATCATAATCTAAGTTGCCTGTGTTCCCTTGGGTCACATATGTAATTTGATGGGAGGACAGTGAAAAGTTCACCCCCCCAAAAAACACTCAAAAAGATGAAATATTACTCTGCTGTGCCTGCATGTTTTAAGGGGAAAGGAGGAGGCGAGATTTAAAAACAGCTGTTAAGATACAGTTCCGATATGAACACATCTCTGCATATCAAGGTGCTCATCTTCACAATTAGGATTCACCAGTCATTTACACCTAAATCCTTGCCCTCTCCACTGGCTCTGAATTTCCTTCCATTACCAGCCTGATAAGGGATGAAGTGGCCCTCTTTCAACAACAGCCAAGTGTTCCACAGCAGTAAAGTTGAGATGATCATGAAGAAAACTTTCGAATTATAGTAGTTGGATCCCTGTATTTAAATTTTAAGAAAACTGAAAACTTTTCTTAGTTAACAATTTGTGTTTCAATTTATTAGATAATCTAGACAAACCTCAATGTAGCTACCTTTAATACAAATTAAAAAGATGATGCATGCATGCCAGCTACTGAATCTAACCTAGTGCCCACTGATGTGTGGACGAACTGAACTATGTACCTGTATTCTTCTATAAATCTTTCTCTTTGCAGACACTGCTTATTCTCTAAAAACTTGGGACATAAATTCAGGTTAACAACTCATGGATTAACTAATTCAAAATGCAATTAAGGATCTTTACAGATTCAAATGAAAGAAGAAAAAAATTGTGTTGTCCTCTCTGATTGCCACTCTCAATCTCTGGCCCCTCTCTCCTATACTATGTTAAAATTGTACATGTTACATCGTGTTTACAACCACACCTTCTCCAGATGGCCCTGACAGCCTGGGCTGGGCATTTCAACATATAGGAACCTCAGCCAGAAGAGCCTGAAGATTTCAGGGCACAAGATCATGGTCCAAGTTGTAAACAAGATATGCAGGCATACCTTAGGTTTTTCGTTAGTTTGTTTTTTGCCAAAGCAGTGTGGGTTCTAAATGCTCTGGTGTTTACTCACAGGAATACCGTATTAGAGCACGTGGCAAAAAATAAAAATAGTACCTGCCACACCAAAAATAATTGATCACCTACACTGAGGGAGAAAGCCTGTGCACTGAAACATCATTATGTGACCTCAGACGAAGAGAGGAAAACAGGCCTCCGACTACAAGGTTTGAATAGGCCACAGGTTTAAATTACTTTCAACAGTGGCGTGAACACCCCCTGTAAGCAAATACTACCTAAACGCTTCATCTTTCTATGGCAAAGGGGAGAAACCGCTCTGGTTGACACTTGTCTCTGTACCAACTAGAATCACTGTTACACAGCATCTGCTGACAGCCTAATCAGGAGCTCAATTTCAGAGAAAAACATCAAGGATATATACCAAATGCCATAATCCCTTGATACACTATGAAAATTAAAAAAAAAAGATTTGGGTAGGGTGTGGTAGATGAGGTACTTTATAAAACGTTAGAAAAATGATGAATCCTCGAAATCAAGACATTTGCAGATGCAAAAGCATCTGAGGTCAGCATAAATCTTGAGCCTTCAAAAGATCAACCATTTTACCTAGCCTGTTTTTTTGGTCTAAAAACAAAAAAGTAACTTTATTCATCTCCTCTCAGGTACAAACAGTGACAGTGGCTTCTTCCTACTATAACCTAACGTCAATGTTTTATAAGAAAAGATTCTAGAGGAAAAGAAACCAGTGACGTGTTTCCTTAAGTGAGTTTCAAAAACAGGCTGGGGAGCAGAGACGGAGGGATTGCTTTTGTATGACCACGAAGAGCTGCAAGGATTGTAAAGATAGTAGTAATTTCTTTATTTACTTCCTTCCGAAGTCTGCAGACCAAGCAGCTTACAGCTCCCCTGAAGATGTCATAATAATAGTTTAAATTACCGTCAGGAAGGAAGATTGAGATTCACCGACACCCAGGAAATCCAACACTGCTTTCAGAATTATCACACAAAACAGCAACCCTCTTGATGGTACCCCTTATAAGAAATTCACAAACCTAAAAAGTAAATTCAAAAACTGAAAGACCAGTATACCTGAAGTTTCAAAATCTTCAGAAAACCCCAACTATTTTATATACATACATATTTTAATGGGAAAATGTTGAAATAAAGCAAATTTGAACGAACTCAGATACTGTTTTGAAAATTAAGAAACCCAAAAGATGCCAGACAGTCAATAACAGCAAGTTAAAAATAGGAATAATTAACAGGTGACTTAGGTCTGAACAGTGATGACCTTCGGTGGGGAGCAGTGGCTGCAACAGGTCCAAGGAAAGCTTCTGAGGTCCAGGTAAATGTTCTGTATCTCCGTCTGCTTGGTGGTTCTGGGTGTGATCACTTTGCAAAAATGCACTGAGCTGTATATACTTAGGATTGTGCACTTTCCTATATGCACGTTACGCCTCAGTTCTAAAAGTTTACTGCTGCTACGGTTAGTGGTACTACTACTAAAAATAGTGATAACAATAAATTAGGACTAGGTGAGAGAAAGAAAAGTCAAAGGAAGGAAAAGAAAAATAACAGGGGGTGGGAGAGAAAAGGGAAGGGACAGAAGGCGGCAGATTTATCACAGTCAAAAATCATTCCAGGGGCTGGCCCCGTGGCCGAGTGGTTAAGTTCGTGCGCTCCGCTGCAGGCGGCCCAGTGTTTCGTTGGTTCGAATCCTGGGCGCGGACATAGCACTGCTCATCAGACCACGCTGAGACAGCATCCCACATGTCACAACTAGAAGGACCCACAATGAAGAATATACAACTATGTACCAGGGGGTTTTGGGGAGAAAAAGGAAAAAAAATAAAATCTTCAAAAAAAAAAATCATTCCAATAACTGCCACTAAATGTACTGCTGGCAGCAGTTTCTTCAGAGGTAGGAAGGGTGAGGAATCAAGTAAATATCTAAGTTTTACAGAATGAGGATGAATGTGAAAGACAGTAAAAGGGTGGGAGAAAGAATAATTAGGTGAGAGAGATCTTAACTAGACAGTGCAAGAGTGTGCGTGCGTGCGTGCGTGTGTGTACGTGTATGTCCAAGGGGCTTAAATGTAAAAGATCAACATCCCTCAACTTGAGAAGGATCAACCCCACAACATGGGATGCTGAAACATGCTCGCCAGTCTTGCTCATTGAGCCTGTCCTCTGATTTGTAATTATGGCTGTTGGGGCTGGGTCGTTGGGGGTGGACACTGAGTACCTGCTAAGAGATGGGGAAGAAATTACACATAGCCTGCAGGTAGGTATTACTTGGAGGCAGTGAGCACATCAAGACAGATTAAAAAAAAAGTTGCAAATATAACATACTCCTCTGACCACCCAAACACTTTTTAAGTATTAATTGTCGCTAATGCTGACAGCAGCCAACCATTACACAAACAAACCCTGGAGAGAATGAAAGTAACAGACTGGGAACAACGGAATAATTTGCTAATTGATAAGGGATACACTTTTGCCCTGACTAGCTCAGTTTCTAGTTCCTTTTTCTTCCATTTATTAGAAAGAGAGACATTTTAAATTAAACATTTTTAGCCACTGTTAGGGAATATTGATCAAAGCCCTCCTTGCTAAGTATAAGAAGGTGTGGGGAACATGAAGTTAAGACACCATCCCTGCTCACAAGAAGTTTACAATCCAGTACAGGAGATAAGCGACGTACAAAAACAACCTTAATAAAACAGACTGTGATAAGAGAAGCAGCCGCAGAATCCTACAGGACTTAGCAAAGGAGATTCCTTCCAGCTGGTGTGGTAAGAGAAAGTTTCTAAGCAGAGCCAGCATTTGTGCTGGAATTGAAGAACACATAATCTTCCTAGAGAAGTGACCCAGTTTGACTAGAACATAAGGTAGGATCTTGTAGGGCAATGACGAATGACAGGGATGGACTGGCCGATAGGAACTATAACAGGAAGGGTCCCATCCTACACCATAAACAGTTGCTATCTATCCTGTTTTCCACCAACAGTCAAAACTGTTGAAAGCTTCTGAACAGCAGCAAGGCATGATCATTACTGGCCTCTAAGAAGATTTATCTGGCAACAGCATGACAGACAGACTGAAGTGTGAAGGGACAGATGCAAATACACCAATTAGGAAGCTATTGCAATAACCTGGCTAAAATGACTACAGGCAATAGGGCCAGGGGAAAAATGAGCAAGATACAATGTAGAGATAAAATCCAGGGGAGAAGAATGACTGGTAAGATGCGGGTGACAAATGAGAAGAGCTCAAGATGACACTAAAGCGCAGATATTCCGAGCATGGGAAAATGGCAGCACTATCAACAGAAATGGGGATGAACTCATTTGTGGGAATATATAGTGAGCTCAGTTTGGGAAAACGGCCAATCATGTCAGTGACTAGGCAACTAGAAATGTTCAGAAAACAGATGGACACTGGAGTTACCAGATCTGGGAGCCATCCAACTACAGAGAAGTAACATAAGCGGTAAAAGAAGGTGGCCATGGCTGCATCTTGGAGGATACCCATGGTTAATGGGGGAGAAGACAGAAGGAGCAGTATTAACAGGGGCATCCTGACTGCCCAAAGTTCTGAATGGCAAGAGAAGTGAGATTTACAGAGGTAAGATGGTCAGAGTTTTAAATGCTCTAAAAGCCAATGCTATATTTACAGTATAGTAAAACCAAGTATAGCAGTAATAGTAAATACAGTAAGAACAAAACAAAATGCCTGGGAATGAGAAATAGCAAAATCAGAAGAATGCTTGGGGATGGGGGGCAGGTACTGGGTAGAGGGGATGACAGTGGCTGCAATATAACTAACGTGGTAACCCAGAGCTTCAGATGTATTTGTACGGTATTAGTTCTTAAGCTTGGTAAATGGGTGTTCATTATACCACTCCTCATATATATTTGTGGTTGCAATATTTTACAACTATATGTTGTGTCCTAAGAGAGATGTCTTAGTGGACAAATAGATAAAGAAGTTATCGAACCCAGATTGTAAAGGAGTTAAGAAGTAAGCAAATTATGAAGACAAGGAGGCAGAAAAGATAAAACATTCTTTGGAAAAACTGTGCAAAGCAAGCAATTAAGAGAAAAGCGGTCTGAAAAGTTTGCAGGGCCCTGGTAGAAGTTGTGTTAGTGTGTTGATGGCTTGTTTCTCACTACTGGGAAAAAAAGAGTCCCATAGGCAAAGGGGACGAAGCCAGCGGAGAAAAGGATATTGAAGATCTAAGCCAGAGGGAAAATGATATAAAAGGGTCCCAGGAGAGAATGTGATGAAGAGCACAAATGAAAAGGGGACCCCTGAAGGGCGAAGAAAAAATTTTTTCTCAGAAACCAAAGTAAGATATATAAAAAAAATTCTGTGACTAAAAAAATACATATATGAAAGTGCTCATGTCAAAAAGCCAATTTACTACCCATCTCCCCCACTAAGACGTCCCCTTGTTGAAAGGACAGAGTTTATCCGTCTGTGGTAATCCAGGGCCTAACAGAGAGTTAACACATAGTAAATGCTCAATAAATGACAGCTGTGCAGAAGGAATGACCATCTCAGAGAAGAGGAGTCATTTGCTAAGAGAGACATGACAGGATGAAATCAGAGACTAGGGGAGAGGAGAGAGGGTTTGGTCCAGTTAGAGAGGGTAACATGAAACTCTCAATCAATGAGAAATGAATAAAAGAAATGGCAAATAGCAGAAAGGACTCAGCCTTGGATCCCAAAACATTCTCAGAAATTACAGGCAAGCTGACTGGGCTCAAGAAAGTGTAGCTCAGGTTCCCCACTATGGGAAGTAGAATACTGAGAACCAGCAAGTTCTTAATGTAAAACTCAAACATGCCTTGCTCCAAAGCATACAACCTAACAGGCAACGGAACTTTGTAAATCATCGCCTTATAAGGCATTCCTATAGCATACACTTCTGATAAAGAAAACACTGAGAATTGATTGCTGGATGAAATTATTCAATCTTTATTTAGATGCCCCCCCAAATCTAACTGTTTACTACATAGGGTTTTCTAAATGTCTATGAATTTATTCCTGGCTAACGAAATTCCCCAAAGCAAACAAAAATCAAAAGACTTTATGCTATGTCACATATGAGATGTGAATGACGAAGTGGGAGATGTGGAAGAAATGTCACTTCATTAACAAACATGAGACGAGGCTGAAGCGAGCCGAGTTCCACTCGTTACTGCGATGATGCGCGTCTCCAGAACTGCAGTTGTGGTCCAAAGTTACACCAACCCTCTGCACAATTAGCGAGAGCTGCATTAGTGGGCCTGGGCACTCTCAGTCCAGAATCCCTCTAGAGAACAGGGAAATGATGAGTTCCATCACCTGGCCAACATCAGCAACCGCCAAACAGTTACCTCAGGGACTTGGACAAAGACATCCATCCGCTGTGCTGGCAGCCACTATCGTCTGCCTTCCTAACAGAGTCCTTTCTGTGAGGACCACTGTCTAAGTGACCTGTCATAGAGCTTTATAAAGCAGCATTAATACTGTGGGCCAAAATGAGATTGATCTTTGAGCTTCGTGGTCTCCTGTTGTCAACGGTGCATTATAAAACCAATACTAAATACTTTATAAACAGGTCTCCCTACAGTGTATTAGAAAAACAGTGCATATTTCATGCCCCATAGTTAGGTAGCCACATATCCATCAGACTAATAAATTATTTATTAGGTGCTCAGAAGTGCAATAAGAGTCAATAAACTAACTTCTGAATACTTATAAGCTACTATTTCACTGGAAATTGTACCTGAATGAGAAAACTAGCATGCTAACTGAATGGGGGATGGAAATATCCCAGCTCTCTCAAGTGTACAGTTCAAAGGAAGCACAGGCCTCAACTGCGAGAAGGGATAAAAATTTCTGTGCCCTGCAAAGAGTCTTGGTTATTGAACTTAGAAAACACCATCCAACCCCATGTTCATTTTCTTTCTCTTCTGTATAGTTTTCTCTGGTCCTACCAACCTTGGAGACAGCTCAGAGAAAAAAGAATTGGTGGAAACATTTCGAACATACCCTGAATCAGCCCAGATGACAACCACCACCAAGGTTCATGCTTGACATTTCCAAAGAAACTACACGATGGCTTGAGTGTACAAGCTTTCTTCTACATGCACAGTGTGGAACCTGGCATTTATGAATCTCAGGTTTAGAGTAGCATTTTTTACTTCTATTTTCAGGTAAAACTCCCAAGACAGTAGACACCCTATGATAGAGAACCTGATACCCAGTCCAACATCCTCAGGCATCTCTTTCCTGGTCCAGCCCTCTGAAAAAGGACCTTCTGTTCAAGAATTTATTCCAGCCCTTCAAAAAGAAATTTCTTCAGCTGGGAGTTATTTCCCAAACTATCAGAGGCGTGGACCTTTGTGTAGTATTGTGGGTGCCATGGTTTCACATGTTGGCCACATTAATACTGGAGAGCAAGCATCTGTAACCCACAGCTGAGTGAGCTCCAGCCCCAAAGCACCCGCAAGGCCAATGCCAACGCAAACCACTCTCCCCATCCCACATCTGAACCACACTGGTTTCCTCCAGGAGCCAGGGGCTGAGATAGGGTTCTGAAAAAGAAAGTTTTGGGTTCTTTCCACTCACATGATGGGTACAGAGTGTTGAGAAGAATACTGCCAGAGAAACTGGCTCTTTTTTCTCTCCCATTGCACACCAAGTGAATAAACCATGAAGAGGTTCACAGCGTCTAATGGTGTTCCAAGATCTCCGGGGGGGGAAACCTAAATGGATAAATATATACATTTTTGCACACCGTTTTTGTTTTTCTTTCTGCAGTCTCTTAAGTTTTACCTCGATAGGCTGGAGATTTTAAGGTTGAAAAATATATTAGGTGGGTAGGAAAAAGAGGGGGAAATAAAGGAGAAACATAGGAGAAAGCTGATTTCACATCACTTCTCAAAGAGGTCTCCCCGAGTCCTAGGAATAATGAAAGAGTTGATGTAAAAATGTACGACAAGACTAGTTTCTGGTATTCCTTTTGCTACAACCACCACTCCAGCTAAGACAATTATTCATATTAATGAGCTTGGTATGTAGACAAACTATAAAAGATGCAGTCTCTGACCTCAAGTACTTATCTCTGTCTTTGGGGATTTACTCCTCCTGCTGGATTTACTTTTATTCTTCATACCCTTGCCCAGAGGAAGTGATCATCACTCAGGACTTGGAGCATTTCCATGGGTGGGGCTTAAATATGGCAACGAGAAGAGAAGGAACTTTTGCCCCTGGACAGAGACCATGGTGGCCCCACAGCTCAGGATGTCTCGTTTGTGACTAAGAGAAATATAAACTCCCTGTGAACGTGTTACAGTGGCCTCACTGAGCTTTATCAGAAAAATCTTATAAGGTGTGAAAGCAGATGGTCTTCCAGGGCTTTATCACATCAAGTACGCATACACGCAAACTGTATCATCGCGCACAAATGTGCTCAGACCAGACAACAGTCTCTACCTACCCTTTGTATCCGGCTATTCATGTTTTGTGTGTGTGCTTATGGCATATGTAGGACACAGAGATCCAGGGACTCAGCTTTGCCCAGCGGTTAAGCATCAAAGTTCTGCAGTCAGATTACTGGGGTTTGAATACCTGCGGAGCCTTTTACATGGCCTCAGCAAGTTACTTAGTCCAAGTGCCAAAATTCCTTATCTATAAAAAAGAAATAATACTAGTTTCACCCAATTGTTGTGAAGCTTAAATATTTTGATTAATGCAAAAGGTTTCGCTGAGTGCCTAGCACATGAGCGCTCAGTAAATATTAATTGCTGCCTACGTATATGTGTGTCAAGAGAGGTTTCAAACTAGAAGGCCACAGGCCACATTGCTTTGCTTGGCTCTGTACCTGAGTGTAAGTGTGTTTAATTATTGGCCAGTGTGTAAAAAAAAAAAGATGAAGGAATTTTAAATTAAACTATGGATTTCTAGCTGCTGGGGATGGGACAGGAAGAGGAAAAGGGTGGAGTGTCAGGGAACTAAAGACATGGCCACAGAAACTGTGTTTCTTCTGCAATGGAGCAGAAGCCCCTCTTCTCAGCATGCTCTCTCAGCTGGGCACGGTCTCCACCACTCCCCCTTGTTTACAGCCCACCTTTTCCCTCAATTCCATTACTTGCTGGGCCACTGTAGCCACTTGAGTTTGTGACCCTTGGCTGTAAGGCACCCCTCATTAACCTGGCTTACATATATGGAGAATTCCTTCACACATAAATCAAAGTCAGATTTAAATAAAATGTCAAGTACCAAAAATGTTTTCTATTATGTCTACCTTTGACAAAAATAACAATGAAAAGTATCATGTGCCCTTTGCATTTTCCTAAACCCTATATTGTTAGTAATATATATAAACAGTGAGTAAACTATTACCTGTCACTGGCTCAGCACCTCTGCAGACATGGGCTTTGTGACAGCTATTTCAGTAATAGTGGTTCTCAAGTGTATTTGTTTCTAACCAGCAAAGACTTTTTTTTTTTTGGAGAGGAGTCTCTCTCTCTCTTTTTTTTTTTTTTGGTGAGGAAGATTTGCCCTGAGCTAACATCCCCTGCCAATCTTCCTCTTTTTGTATATAAGCCACCACCACACCACTGAGAGATGAGTAGTGCAGATCCACACCCAGAACCAAACATGGATTGTCAAAGTGGAGCGCCCAAACTTAACCACTAGGCCACTGGGGCTGGCCCAGTGAAGACTTTAGAAAGAATTCAGGGGCCGGCCCCATGGCCAAGTAGTTAAGTTCGTGTGCTCTACTTCGGCGGCCCAGGGTTTCGCCAGTTCAAATCCTGGGTGCAGACATGGCACCGCTCATTAAGCCATGCTGAGGCAGCGTCCCACAGAGCACAACCAGAAGGACCCACAACTAAAAATACACAACTATGTACTGCGGGCTTTGGGGAAAAAAAGGAAAAATAAAATCTTTTTAAAAAAATTCATACTGAATATACACAGTAAGAAGCAGGAAACATGGACCCCTTGGCATCCATACCCTGAGACACCTATGCAGAATTGTAAGGCTGTACCAAAAAACTTTAGAAAGTTGATTTACTCCTATTGCTTTACTATACAAACAGAGAAACTAAGGCAAAGTCAAAAAATGAGCCAGTGGCAGAGCCTGGACTGTCTTTTGAGGCTTAAGTTTCCCAAGCTGCTTTTACATCAGAGTTCAAAGCAGCAGTCCAGAAGGTTGAAAATCCAGTAGTGTAAAAGGGCCGTTCCATTGACTCATGAGAACCAACTTTCAGGAATTTTACAAGCCAGCTGACTTCACACTGGTAACTTGAAATCAGCCATGATGAGAATATTTACACCACAGCAATCAGCAAATACTACAAATTAGAGCTCCCCACCCCATAAACCAGTTGTTAAACATTTCCAACCACATCACTGGTTGAGATTCTGACATTTGGCTAAGATGGGCATCTTCACACGGTACACGTGATCATGTATGTGTCTTTTTACCTCTTTCTAGAGATGTGAAGATTTTGATGAAGTGTAAGAAGAAAACCAAGCCAAACACTTAACATTTACAAATCAGTGGAAAGTCTGGAGTACCTACTATGTACAAGGCATTGTGATAAGTTTTACAAAAGTTACAACTGCAGTAAGATCTCAGCATCCAGACTCTGGAGGATGTTACTTTTTATTTATTGAGTACCTTTTGTGTGCCAGGGACTGTGGAAACCATAAAATATTTTTTCATTTGTTCTTCACAAGTCACATGAGATAGGTATTATTATTCTCATTTTACCAATAAGGAAACTGAAGCTCAGAAAGTTAAGTCACTTGGCCAAGGTCTTGTATTAAGTGTCAAAGTGGGGATCCAAGACCAAGTTGGTCTGGTTTCAAAATATGTGCTCATCCCAATATTCTGCTTTGCCTCCCCTGGTTTCTACCATTTTAGACAAGAATCTTCCTAGGTGTTGCATATTCCCCCTATGTTTTTAAAACAGGACATATCTTTGTTGATACTAAAATGTTTCATTTTGAACATCAAATTAACATGTAGTAATACACTTAGGACTTGTAAGGGCTTGTGGGGGGTATGGGGCGGCTCTGATTGCTCCTACAGGGAAAACAAATCTTTGGGAATGCTCTATTTTTACATTTAAAAATCTACCATTTTACCCTTTTGTAGTTAGCTGTAATTGCATCTCTAATATCTGCCTTTTTCCCACTTTTAGAATTTGCTGTTTTATTGTACTATGAGCCTTTCCAAAGGAATATTAAGCAATTATTAAGAAGAATGAAATAAAGCTGTAAGTATTGATAAGGAACATGTTCAAATAAATCATGAGGAAGAGGCAAGATACAAAACAACAAACACAGTGTACTACCATTTATGTCCAAAAAAGGAAAGAAAACAACTAGGGAGGAAGGTAATAAATACACCTGTATTTGGACTAAGCTATTTCTGGAAATATCTTTAAGAATCTGGTAAATAGAAATTATCTCTGAGGAGGGATGGGAAATCTCTTTTCTCCATATATACTTCTGTACTCTTTTCTCACTTCTTAGAACAATATTTATGTAACAGCAATTATCGAAACAAAAAAATTTAGAGTTTTAGAGTTTTCAGGTTCCAAGCAAAATGCGGGGGGAATGACTGTCTTAGAAGTTCAATATGTAAGCTTGGAGGTTCTGTGGCATCTCTTCAGGATGCTCAAAAGCACTGTTTTTCCTGGGTCTCAACTGTGCTCATATTTGTAAGGTGTTATATTTAAGACAAGGTCCTTTACTTTCACCTGACATACAGTGTAGTTGAAGAGATTATACGTAAGCACAAGAGTTAAATAAAAGACACAGGGGCCAGCCCGGTGGCACAGCAGTTAAGTGCACACGTTCCGCTTTGGCAGCCCAGGGTTTGCCAGTTCGGATCCCGGGTACGGACATGGCACCGCTTGGCAAGCCATGCTGTGGTAGGTGCCCCACACATAAAATAGAGGAAGATGGGCACGGATGTTCACTCAGGGCCAGTCTTCCTCAGCAAAAAGACGAGGATTGGCGGCAGATGTTAGCTCAGGGCTAATCTTCCTCAAAAAAATAAATAGATAAAAAATAAAAGACAAAAGTAACTGCCTTCTCTTACTAAACAGAAGTGCCACAAGTCAGTATTTGCATCATTAGCTACAATGCTTCCAGGAGCTTAAGTAATTTGGTCAAAAAAGGGATATGACTGAGCTTCTTGGGGTAAGGAGAATATCAAAAGACAAAGCCAACATTCCAAATGGGTGGAGGGGCATGAATAAAAATAAGCGTACGAAAGTATCGTTCCTTAGGTAGACTAAGGATGTTAGTAGGAGATGAGATTAGAAAGAGAATACACAGCAAACTGTAGAGACCTCGAAATTTAGACTTTCAGTTTCTGAACAGAAAAGTTAAATAACGGCAGCTGTGTTTTGTCTGGGAACAGTGTGCAAGATGTATCAGAGAGGCCGCCCCGTGGCCAAGTGGTTAAGTTCACGCCCTCCGATGCAGGCGGCCCAGTGTTTCCTTGGTTCGAATCCTGGGCGCGGACATGGTACCACTCATCAAGCCATGCTGAGGCAGCATCCCACATGCCACAACTAGAAGGACCCACAACGAAGAATATACAACTATGTACCGGGGAGCTTTGGGGAGAAAAATAAAATCTTTAAAAAAAAAAAAGATGTATCAGAAAAGAGAGAGAGCTGAGGGAGAAGCATTCACTTAGGGGATTTGTATTGTGTTCAAACTTTCCCCTAGATGTAAGCTCCGAGAGGAAAGAAGTCTGTCAGTTTTGTATCTGTCTATACCACAAGCATCTAAATACTTGACACCACAGTAGACACTAACAGAAAATGCACAGCCCATCACACGACACGAGGACCCAAAGCAGGTGATAGTGAAAAACAAACGATTTAGAGTGGTTTGGTTTTGTTTTTTAAAGGATCTACAGGAACTGATGCTTACACGAATTTTAGCTTTCAGGGAAAAGAAGGAGTCAAAGATAATGTAAAGATTTCCGGTTAGGAAAAATGGTGGAGGAAGGATATCCTAAAATTAACACTGAATTGTATGCATTAGATATAAATTGATATTTTACACATACATGGTATTGATGAAAGTATTATAGAGTTAAAATATTTCTACCTAAAAAGTATTCTCTGAAGTTAATAAATGTCTAAATACTGAAATTATGCTCTATCCTCAATTCTCTACCATGTATTCCTGCCTGGCATGTCATCCAATAGAACAGCACATGGCTTCACCACTCCTCACTAGGCTGATTATACCATTTCCCTTAGAGCACCTACTCTATTTGCCTTGCACTATAGAAATATATACATGGGCTATCCGTTTGGCAAGGCATCATCTATCCATGTCAGATGGGATGGGCATCCTTCCAGAATGCCTGGCATACCCAATCAGCAAATACAAGTTCTCTCCCAAACAAGTTCTAGATTCTGCTAGATTTCTGCACCTGAATTCCCTTCTTGCTTAGAACTCAATCTCTCTAAACTGGACCATAAAACGGTCTCTCCAAAACTGCTGCCCATCAGCTTTCACATTTTTGTTAATGAACAATTGCCTCCCCCCCCCAATCAAGGCTTGAAAGCAAATTCATGCCTGGTCCACCTCTGTATTCTTACCAAGTTTGGCCCACTGCCTTGCATTCAGGAGTGTTTAAGAAAATTGGTTGGATGTATGAACACATGATGAATAAGTGAAGGATTGCATGAGTTTGCATGCATAACTTCCATGAGTTTCTACGCTAAGGAGAAAAATTCAGGTCATGATTCCATTGAGAGTTCCCTCAGCCGCTAAGGCAGGCATTGCTAATTGAGCACAGAACTTTTTTTTCTCCCCACCCACCTCACCCTCTCAAAGCATTCACCACCAGTCAGTCAAAATTCAGCCCAAGGTGGAACATATTTGTCATCCCTGAAGTATGCCTTTTTTAGGTTCCAATTTGGTTTCATTTAAAAAGGTTTTCAGGTAAGCCCCAAAGAAAAAACTTCAAACACTCATAAGGTCAAAACTAAATCCAGAACTGTGAACTTACTTACAAAATATTCTTTTCTTTTGCATTTAAACTTGGTAAAGATAAGTAGTATACTGTGACCACTGGAGTACCTACCAGGTGAAAGATGTAAAATAAAGAGCTCAATCTTTCTCCATGATCTCTTCAGTACACAAGTCTAAATGCCTTCAAGGAAAACGTGGCACCACCTCTAGGAGATCGGCAATGAAATCTTCAAGAAAAGTCCACCTCTGTTCCCCTTCAAGAAGTCTCCCTATCTCCCAGTTTTTCTTGCACTGCAGATTTATTTTCTCAAAATAAAAATAAATATTGAATACTATGGAGTCTTTTGTCTACAAAGCGTACAAGTAAATCATATAAAAAGTTGTTAACAAATTTTCTAGAAATATTAACTCAATCAAGATGAACTCCCAAGCACGATACTACATGTGTGTATACATATATATTTTTTAAATATATATATGTGTATTTTTTTTTTGGAGGAAGATTAGCCCTGACTTATCCACTGCCAATCCTCTTCTTTTTGCTAAGGAAGACTGGCCCTGAGCTAACATCCATGCCCATCTTCCTCCACTGTATACGTGGGATGCCTGCCACAGCATGGCTTGATAAGCGGTGCTTAAGTCCGTGCCCAGAATCCAAATCAGCGAATCCCAGGTTGCTGAAGTGGAGCGCACAAACCTAACCACTACGCCACTGGGCCAGGCCCTGTATATGTTTTTAATGAATTTATTTTTTAATTATTTTCATTCTACTGAGATCTTTAAAAGATCCATCTTTAATGTCCTGTGACTTGAATTCCTCTCTGCAGACAAAATTAACTGTGTGATATTTCTAAGAATGTTTTAAAAAAATTCTATCTTTTAAGAAATAAGAGATCAGATAAACTGTCCACCTTGTCACATTATATGGCAAAAAAAATTTAGCTAAAAAAACCTTAGCTTAAATGAGGAGGAATTCCATTTCAGATGGCAAGTTGTTTTGGCTCTTTTTGCCTTGTTCCATTCTGTTTAGTGCCTGAACTAGACAAGCAAATAAAAACTACTATGAAAAATTAGAGGCTGCAATACTTTCAAGCGCTTGCATTCCCATCTTAGAGAGTGCCAAGTCTACTGCTTTCAATACAATTAAGTATCACCTGAAACTTCAGCTTCAAGGCACATTAAGACTGTGTCTCCACAATATTAAAACAACGGATCAATGAAGTCAATGTGTTTGAGGGGGCCGTAGTAAGTCAAATGAGATGCTTCATGCTGCTGGAGACAAAATAACCAGCTGACTGAAGCGGTGAATTAGTAGTTTCATCTTAGAACTCAAACTCTCATGCAGTCTTAGAGAACAAGTCTTTTTTACAAGCAACTTGGCAATCATGCATTTCAAAGACAGCCTCTCAAATTGCCAGATTAAAAAAAAAAACTTTACAAGTTATAAAGGAATCTGTGCACTTTCCTTCTTTTCCAAATTCTATCCTTTCCTAAACAAATACATACCGTCAAGTAAACAAACAAAATCTCAACAGCCTTTTTTAAAAAGAGAAAGAAAAGAAAATATAGTAACTTGCTGCATTTGTACCATAACAAAGAAATCGCAAGAGGAGTGTGAGCTGGCAGCCCCACCAGCGCTAAATGTATTCCACATGGTTAGTGGCCGGTGAGCTTCGAAAAAGGGAGAGAAAATGTGACACTTAAGCCTTCAGAATGAGCATAAGCTCCCAGGTCCACACTCTGTTATGAATCCGTATGCACACTTGAACAGTGATTAAATGTAC
Source organism: Equus caballus (assembly GCF_041296265.1). Classification (NCBI taxonomy): domain Eukaryota; kingdom Metazoa; phylum Chordata; class Mammalia; order Perissodactyla; family Equidae; genus Equus; species Equus caballus. The sequence goes on from NC_091706.1 coordinate 49,568,716, forward strand.
GGAAATGCATAGAGCCTAATGTTGGGATGTTTCCACGTCCGTTACTATCATTTGAACATCCCAGGTCAAATATAACATGACACTAATAATGGTCTGGAAGCAAAGTCGATGACCTGAAGTCGTGTATTTTATTTTCACAGATCTCACCGACTCCTCTTTCAGTGGTTGTGGGACAGCTACAGCAGAGTTGGAACATTAAGGAAGCTTGTTAAGATAAAGCTTAATCCCAAACGTGTTAGCCCAAAACTACCCACTTCAAAAAGATTTTAGAGTATGTTTTATTAAATCCTGAAATGTACGTCCTGGTAAATTTCGGTATAAATTTGATTTACAAATTCCACTGAAAATGTGCCACAGCTGGCAGAATAAATTACTACAATAAATCATTATTAAATAACTGTAAATCTTTGTAACGACATAATGCCTAACGAAAAAAAGTACGCAGAAGTGAGCATTTGGTAGAAGAAAAGCACTCTTCACACAGGAAAACAAATTACAAAACTTATCATGCCAACACTACAATATGATTCAGTGACTAAACAGGGACATAAAACACACAGAAAGAGGGCTTAAATCTGCGATGGAGTTGTGCTCACCACTGCATCAAAACGAATTGTATGAAAAGGGGTAATGGGCTCAGGTTTTTGACATTAACATTCGCACGGCCAAAGGGTAAGTCTTGCATGTACAGCTGCATCCAATATTCTTTGCTAGACAATAAAAACATACCCCAGGTATCCATCAGCAAGCCCGGTTTGCCCCTTCTCTGAAGCTTCATAAATATTCCTTAAAAAATCATCTGTTTTCCCAGCACCACCTTCTCCTCCAGTCAGAACTCCACCCTTCCTCAAAATAAACTTTTAGAAATATATATATATAGTTATGTTCTTCTTGATGCGGAGCAGATGGTTACAGTGATCCATTACTTTAGATATCACTTGAAGTGAATCACTCCAAACGTCCCTGCCTTATTTAGTTCTCTCAAGCCTCCATTTGTCAAAGTGCAGACACTTGGTCCTTTTGTCACAACCAACAAGGCGTACTGCTCCAGCCAAGATGAGCTCCAGCAAAGCGACAGGCCCCGAAGTGCCGGCGTACAGTGTGTGATTGCTTCTTCTGCCTCTCGGGAAGGATAAATTATTAACCGACACTCACAACAGAAAACCTATCTAAGATAAACCCATTTAAACAGTTAGTCTACCAAATATTTCACACTGCCGGTTGGTAAAATCTTTGTCCAAGACATCACTGCCCACTCTTGTTTGTGCTTAAATTTCAGTCCACAGTCACTACGCTTCATAAAATGAAAAGATGTCCCTGAATGCCATCTCTGCCTGTTTTTCTTTTTTTTTCTTAATTGAGTTAATGATAGGTTACAATCTTGTGAAATTTCAGTTGTACATTAATGTTAGTCATTCATGTTGTAGGTGCACCACTTCACCCTTTGTGCCCACCCCCCACCCCACCTTTCCCCTGGTATCCACTAAACTGTTCTCTTAGTCCACATTTTTAAATTCCTCATATGTCATCTCTGCCTGTTTTTCTATTTGCCAAACCCCCGGTGGCAAAAGTGTCTCTAAATCAGGAATCGCCCCTTTTCCAACTAGTGCAGGATTCAGCAACAGATGATTCAGGAAAGTTGCCCCCAACTCAACAAACTTGCGAACTGAGCTGACCCATAAAATAAGGCGCAAAGATAGTCTCTACGTTAGTCTACATCAAAATATTTTTGCAAATATGAATGAGAAGGTATCTTTTCCCTACATTTCTTTTTCCAATTTGCCTTCAATTATGGATACAAAAAGCCAACCCTTTTATCCCGTGCAGCAACTGCTTCACTAAGATTGACTCAAGAAACACTTGGGCCCCACAGTCATGTATTTCTTCCCAAGAAGATACTTCTCCCCTCACCTCCACTTCCATCCACACAAAGCCATTCTCTGCATCTCGCCCATCCTCATGGGAGGGCAAAGCATCTGTGCTGTGGCCTCAAATCCTGGCACATTCTAGACCAAATAAATAAACCAGTAATAGGATACCTAAGTCTATGAAGGGGAATAAACATCTAAAAGTTACATGTGGAAACAACTGAAAATATTTCCAAATAAGCAAAAGTTCAAAAACAGAGACCAAGACAGCATGAGAGGACGCACTGACCCAAAAGGAGGGGGTAGAGAACATACGTGGGGCACAGGAAAAGGAGTCAAGAGGAGCCCTAGGAGGCTGAAGAGAATGTACAATGTACACAAAGCAGCAGTCTAGCTTACAAGAGCGTGCGACCTAAATCTTCAGCTACATTACCTAGGAAAACTAATCAAAAAATGAAGATGCGATGGTTCTATCTTCAGTACTAACCATTTGGAGTAATCTACTTATATTAACTCCAAGATTATACAACAAAAAACATGACTTCCTTCCTCCTCCTTCACCTCACCTCCCATCTCCCTAGGCAACCCAATCTACTCCCAGGCTTCAGTCACCAACTGACCATCGATGGCCATCAAATCCCTCCTTTGAGCCTAGACTGCTCTTCTACCCCAAAAATACATTCAACTGTCCATACCTGTCGTCTCCAGAGGAACATCTAAGAGGAACTTCAAACTTGGCATCTCCACAAATATTGATCACTCCTCCAAGTTTGCTCCCCCTCCAGTATTGCCCACTTCAGTACATGGGCAGTGAGGATGCGGAAAATAATTTTCTTCATTTATAAAGGCCAGAAAGACCATTTTATCCTCTCTCTCCCTTAAGACTATTTCCTTAGAGATAGAGTGAATCGCAGTCCTTTGGGACAGAGATAAATTAAAAGCCCACTCTCCAGTTTTCACAGTGTAGATACCTCCAAGGTCACAAGCCAAACCACCTCAATATGTAAAAACAAACCTCTAAGATTAGCTCAAGTGTCTCTCAGGAGATGTAGAGAAGACTGTCACACAGGGCGGCCTTTTGTCTCTCAAGGAGATGAGCCATTAATGTACTTTGTTCTGCTGTGATGTATAAACTGTGAGATTTTGTCCCAACTTTGAAGTCACTTTTGTGTTATCTTACATGCATGTAAATCTGTTAATGCCCGCTCGATAATAAATTGAGTTCTTTCTCTCTCTTCTATGTGGATAAGAAGGTGTCTTGTTAATGCAGGATTATTTTCTTTCTCCAACAAGCTCTTCCCGCCCCTCTGACAAGCCATATGCAATCTCCAAATAGCTTCTAGTCTATCTCCCAAATCATCTCTGGATCCAGCTACTCTCCAACCCATGGCTACCCCCCTAGAACAGGCTACCATGTTTTGACAGTTGAAATAGCCTCTGGCCTCAGATTCTCCTGCATTCCCTTTTTGTCCCATCCAATCCATTCTCCAAATTACAGGTGATCTTTCCAAAATCCTTTAAGAGGACTCTACAAGATGCGACCTCTGTCAACCAAACAAGCTTTATCTTTTGACCCTCCATGATCCTGTATTTTCTCTGTGCTCCAGCCATTCCACCATTGCTTTTACGCCCTTTCCCTTTCTCCTTCCTGAACCTTCAGAGATGGTTTCTATACCTGGACTAGAGTAGGTTCTTATCCACTCCTACAGCACCCTATACTTCTTCTTAGCTCTTATAATTATGCAATTTCCATCTTCCTTAAGGGTTGATGAGCACTACGATGACAGAGCTCTTTGCACCTATATTCCCAGTGCCTAGTACACACAGATTCAATAAATACTTCTGATTGAATGTCTCAACTAACTAGCTACTGAAAGTAGAGAAGCAGCTTAAAAAAGGTTTACTTGTTTTATTATATATGTTTACAGTGATTTTAAATCTCTTGATATAATGTCTGGAAGCTGGTCACTTTGCAACTAATTAAACAGGAAAACATTATATGAAAGATTAAGACTCCCCATCACCATTGCTTTTTGGCTACTACTAGTGTCCAGCTTATCCAGACAGAAATGAACTCAGTTACACCCTGGGGTTTGAGTCCAACAAGCCTTTGAGCAGTTCCTTGACAACTGCCAAACAGGACAGACAGAAATGTGAGATGTTTGTCAAAAGCTTGGAGACACTTCTTCAAACCTGACACAAGCAGTTATGTTTCTAGTTTTCTTCAAGTTCTTTTCTCAAAACTCTATTGTTAACAATGACTAATGCCAAATTTTGACCATGTCACTTTACTCATTTTTTTCAGCATTTATTGAATGTCTCCTATATGTTCCTGGAACAATGGTTTGTCGTTAGTGCCGTCCAGTCAATTCTGATTCTTAGTGATCCAGTGTACAGCAGAGCAGGACCCTGCCTGGTCTTTTTGTGCCATCCTCTCACCTTCCAGCGCTCTATCAGACAATGCTCTCTGCTCTTTATAGGGTTTTCATGCCAATACTGTGTAGTCTGGAAACTCCACTGAAAGCTATCCACCATGGGTGACCTTGTTGGTATTTGAAATACTGGTGGCATAGCTGTCAGCATCACAGCAACACGCAGCTGCCACAGTATGACAACCAACAGACGGGAGGTGTGGTTCCCTGACCAGGAAACGAAGCCGGGTGCAGCAATGAGAGCACCCAATCTCAACCACCAGACCACCAGGGCCAGATGGTACAATGACAGCACTAGAAGGAAAAAAAAAAAGGTGCAAAGCCAAACTGAATTCATTCTGTTATTTCAGAGCAAAATGAATTGTACTAATGCATAGACAAGGAAGTCTTATAAATTATTAAGTATTTTACATATTATCAAATAGCTTTTGTTCCTTCATAGTTTTTAGATTTCAGTAATCATTTTATTCAACAAATTACAAACACAGAGCAAAGAGTATTAATTTTCTATGGTGGCCATGAAAATTCCCACTATGTCAGTGACTTAAAACAACAAAAATTTATTATCTCAGAGTTCTGATGGTCAGAAGTCCAACACAGCTCTCAGGGGGCTAAAACCAAGTGCTGACAGGGGTGCATTCCTCTCAGGAGGCCCTGGGGGAGCTTCGATAGACTGCTCCTATTCCTTGGCTCAGAGAGACCCCTTGCTCCATCTTCAAAGCAAGCAATGTTGTATCTCTCTGACTATTATTCCACAGTCATGTCTCTCTCTGGCCACAGCTGGGAAAAGTTCCTTGAATGATCCATGTGATTAGACTGGGTCCACCATATAATTAATCTTTGGGTGGCCAACATGATGTAACCTACACAGAAATCGAAATATATAATGATGTACACCTGAAATTTATATAATGTTATAAACCAATCTTACCACAATTAAAAAAAGATAAAAATAAAAGAATCTCAAAAAACCCCAAAAAGATTGAGTCCACCTGGATAATCCAGGATGCTCTCCCCATCTCAAGGTATTTAACTTTAACCATGTCTGCAAAGTCTCTTTTATTGTATAAGTTAACATTCACAAGTTCTTAAGAGTTGGGCATGGATGGGGGGACCATTATTCTGCCATTATTTTAAACAAAATGCATGCAAATTTTTCAAGTTAGTATTCCCACCTGAGAATAAATAGAATTTCTAATCGCCCAGTATGTGAAATCTGCTAATTTAATATGTATTAAGGCAAAATATATCAATCCATCTTACTGTTACAGCCAAAATCTTTGAAGAATCTATTGGTTGTACCTACACTCACAGATTAACAATTAAATAAACCTTTTTAAAATTACTGTTTAACTCATCTTTCATTTGTATGGGAAGAGGAAAAGTATTACTGGGTCAAAGTGTATGTTTTGGGTACAAACATAGATTCCTGAGGAAATTTGTTCTGATTTTACAAATGATAAATTCCCGGAAACTATATCAGCTAAAGTGGGTTGTAAGACTTAACTTTATAATAATAGCTTTCAGTTCACACCAAAAGCAATGCAGAGAAATGCATTACAGGTTATCACTGCAACAGCTGGCTATAATCTTACACTTCAATAGTAAGGAAGATGCGATTTTCATGCAAAAATCTTAGCAGTTAGAATTGAGACTTATTTAGCTAACTGCCTTTAATATTATTTCATAGTTTGTTACAAAAAGTTTTTTTTTTTTTTCAGAGAGGAGACATCAAGGAGCACACCTGAAGCTTTTATTATTCAGGGTCAGTATGTTTTCTGTATAAATGTTAGAAAGGACTTTAATGGAGAAGTATAGTTACTTTTGAGACTTCAGGAACAGAAAAACCACCAAACAGAGTTTTTTCCTATTTTTTTTTTTTACTCTGATCATTTTGATAGAATGTAGCATTTCATACTGAAAAGGAATGACCAGTATCAACATGAATCAGCTTAATGTCCCTCACAAAACATAGGGAGAAAAAAGGCATAATAAACACAGCTTAAAAACAAATCATCAACAGAACAAGCATTCTTAACCATGCTATTGATACATAATTCAGTTTCACTGTTACATATTTTAAATCTGTGAAAGCATTCCATAATCACATTTAAAGCTGAAAGTACATAAATATCATAGAACAGTTCAATTTTTGGAGATAGAAACTCGTATGAGCTAAGTAGTTTCTGAATTTTATTTGCAATTGGAACGTGTTACTTTTTTCAAAATTTAAAAAAAATATTTTTTTTTGAGGAAGATTGGCCCTGAGCTAACATCCGTGCCCATCTTCCTCTACTTTCTATGTGGGACGCCTACCACAGCATGGCTTGACAAGCAGTGCCATGTCTGCACCCAGGATCCAAACCGGGCCACGGAAGCAGAACGTGTGCACTTAACCTCTGCGCCACTGGGCAGGCCCCCGAAAAGAAGAAAAATCTGTAATGCTATTTCCATGGGGGAAGGGAGGACAGGTGGGTGTCCCAACAAAGCCTACCTAGGCACCTCACCAAGTGCTCATCTTCATTGTAAAACGAAGGTGGAAAAGACAAATTTGGTGCAACCTCTGCAAGGTAATTACCCAAGTACCATAGCTGTACTCACCACTGAATCTCAGAAAATGCACTCACTATTAGCTAGAATACAAATGGCCAAGTTGAATAATTAGTACATCCTCCTCAAAAGAAAAGGTAATTATATGAGGTGATGGAGGTGTTAACTAACCTTATTGTGGTATTCACCTCTCTCTCTATATGTATATGTATCAAATCATCCCACTGTACACCTTAAACTCACATGTTATACGGTCGTCCCCCTTATCCACGAGAAATATGGTCCAAGACCCCTAGCGGATGCCTAAAGCAGACAGTACTGGACCCTACATATCCTGTTTTATCCTACACATACACATGCCTATGATAAAAGTTTAATTTATAAATTAGGCACACTAAGAGATTAACAACAATAAATAATAAAAACGGACAATTATTACGATACTATAATAAAAGTGACCATAGACCTTAGCAAGCTCAGCATACAATTTTTTTTCTTTCCTTAAGTTGAGAACTTTCACCTTTTCACTTAAAGGAAGCACTTTACGGCTTCTGTTTGGCATAGCCAAATTACCATCATCACAACTCTTGCGCTTTGGCGCCATTATGAAGCAAAACAAGGGTTATTTGAACACAACTCTGCAATGCTGTGACAGTCGACCTGATAACCAACATGGCTACTAAGTGAGTAACAGGCGGATAGTGTGTACAGCGTGGATATGCTGGACAAAGGGATGATTCACATCCCGAGCGGGAAGCAGTGAGATTCCAGCACGCTACTCAGAATAGTGTGCAATTTAAAACTTATGAATTGTTGATTTCTGGAATTTTCCATTTAATATTTTCAGATCATGGTTGACTGCGGGTAAGTGAAACCGCCAAACGCTAAACCGCGAATAAAGAGGAACTACACTATGTCAATCCTTTCTCAATAAAGCTGCAATAAACTGTACATCCAAGTTCTGGTTCTAAATCAAGCATTCGCAGTAGGGTAAAAAATTTTTAGATATTACAATAGTTTATGGGCTTCCAAAGCTCAACCCTACCCGAGAAACTCTTACTCCTTAGGATTTAATGGGGGGTGGGGGAGGTGAGGGTGAGGATTAGGACAAAATTTCTCACAAGGCTCCTTAAGCCCTGATAGCAGAAAAAAGGTTGAGAAACAGTCCAACCCAGGACAAAACCAACCCTGACTATCAATTATAGGAATATGAATACTAGGGGATCCCTGACAACCCCAGAGCTACCTGCTTTATGCCCAGCCACTCCCCCAGCCCCACTGGTTCTAGGGCATCTCCAAGGATTACCCAGTTTGACCACTCAGAAGATATATAAAAATCACGATAGTCCCTCTAAGTCATTCGTGAACTCTCCAGGAGGTGTATCTAACCACAAGGAGAAGGTGGCATGGCAAATTATTGGTTTGGTCTCTAATAGAAATGAAATTTATGACATCTGGGGAGTGGGACAGAAACCAGGGGCAAAAAATAATGGGTGCTGCAGCATCTCTTCAAAGAAAAGTGGGTAACATTGAACAAAAAAGTTTTGTTAGCCCTCATCCACACTTAAGAATTTTCACATGTGGGGATAAAAAGAAAAGGAAGAAAAAAATACTTAAGGTTTTCAAGTAGCAATAGCTAGCTGCAATTTAAGAGGTAATTTCACTTGTTTTACTCATGATTCTGAAAAACTAATGTTATACCTATAGCAACCATCTGTCCCTGATTTTCTACAACAATCGCAATTTCATGTAATTGTATTCTTCCCCCTGAAAAAAATAGGGATTCTTTAAATACAAACCTATGATCTCATCTAAGACTTTCCACACAAACAAATCAATACCAGAAAATCCATTGTTAGACCCTAATACTGCGGGGGCAGCGGAGAGCTGGCAAAACATACCATTCTACTCATATTTAAAAGCAACACACTTGTAACTTTAGGATTCTAGTTATTGAAGAAAAGTTAGAAAACCAAATAATAAATGATGAGTTAATGTTTTGACCAGTCCATATTCATTTTAGGGCTTCTTAATTCTTCAGTACTTGTAATTACTTCTGTAGGCTTCCTTACATAGTATTTCTGATGAACAGAAGTATCTTAAGTTTCAGACCATGACACTCAACTCTCTTGAGCTTCATCTACTTACAAAGCATTGTGTCTGGAGAACAAGTACTTTCTAGGTGACCAATCTGGGCATGCCACCAAGGTGCATGTGGGATGATACAAAAGAATAACCCGTCCAGAAATAAGGTAGTGAAAGTAAAATATATCATGGTACTTAGAATATCAAAATTTAATAAGAGTGAACATAGAAAGCGGCCAAATCTCTTCACCAAGAAGAATCAATATAGTCACCCTCATTAGTTCCAGAAAGTTAAGACAAAAGGTAGGTTCTTTTAGAAAAGGGACACCTGTGACATCAAAAGAACCTGTACTCCAGGAAGCAAACTCTTCACTCTGGGAGGTGACAGTTGACCTTCTCTTTTCTCATGGACACCAAGTTGGTGCCATCCAAGGCCATGTGGAAGTGTGTCTCCTTCTGGAATATTACATGAGGCGTGAGAGAGGAAGTATTAAAGACAAAACACCAGAGGGGGCTGATGTAGGAAACATAATCATCTTGTACAATGGCTCTGAACACTATCCAAAGACATTCAAAGATCTTTACCCACTCTACCCTCAACCTTTTTTCTCTTTCTTAGAAAAATAGTATTTCAAAAAAAAGGAAGAAAATGAAAGTGGTAACTGGGGATGAATCAAAGTCCACAACCCACTTTAGAACTCCTGAACACACCTTCCACAGGGGAGCTGAGCATGAGGACAGGTACCAACAGAGTTGACACTTTAGGGGGCTCAACACCAAGAGCAGCTCCTAGGAGAAGAGGAGGAGGTAGACCGAAGACACCTCCCATTTGCCTCAATTTTCTTTTTCAATTCTGTGTTCTTGGTTTTGTTTTCCTTTTTGCTCCTCAAACTAACAGAGTCAGGAAGGAAGAGAGGGGAGACAAGTCACCTGACCTCTTAATCTTCCCCGCCAACTACTGAGTCTAGAGAGCTCATTCTGAGATTTAACTATTTAGCATTTATAAAAAGCCCCCTTTGTATATGGCACTGTAATAAAATAACAGTACCGATAACAATAATGAAGACGCCTTGTCTCTAGTGCCTTATACCTTACTTACAGTGCTTTAATGACTTTAATGGATTGAAGCATCGCTATGAGATCAAAGGCAGATATTATCATTTCCAGTCTACATAACAGAAAATCAACGAAGAAAGGTTAAGTGACTTGACCAAGCCTTACTCATCAACACAGTGTTCTGATAACAGTTAAGGGCTGCCAGTTCCTCTGCTCTTTAGAGGGCTGCTTGGCACAACCTACAGTCTAATCCAAAATGGCTCTCTGGCTTGGGGGTTGTGGTGACGTTGGTTTGAGAAAAGAGATCTACTTAAACTTGGTATCAGTGAGGTCCAATGGGCTCCAGAGAATCTGTCAGGAGACAAACGATTTTTTATAGAATGCGATCTTCTTCCCTTCGATTTTTAAGATCCATGTGCCCCTACCCCCCAAATATTATAATGCAAAATCACCTTGAGTCAAAGTGATTTTACGTGAAGTTAGAGAAAAAAACGAAACATAGACGAGGAAGGGGAGAAGAAGGAGACGCCTATCACCAGGGTCTTCCCCAAGCTCGGGGTGAGTGGGAGGGAACTGCAGAGCCTGTGACTTCCAGATGATAAAATCTACCCTTCCTACATCCCAGGAAATCTGTTACAGAAGAACACAACACACCCAGCTCAAGAATGCTCAAGTATCGTGTCACTAAGGGCGGCAACAACATCTTTAACCATTGCAAGGCCCAACGTTTGAAAATGGCAGAGCTATACATGCATTTGGTCACGTTCATGTTTATGTCTGTCACGCCCTCCTACCATAAAAACTAGTCACTCCCCACTGGAGGACTATACCAAGGGAAAAAAAATAACCTAATCCTAACTTGAAATCTCTTTATAACTTATTTATTTGGGTTACCAAGTATGTGATCAGAATTAAAATAAGAGCTGGGATTGGTTCCTAATAAAAGGAACCAATCTTGCTCTCTTTCCCACCCACACAAAAGTAATTCTGTTTAAAAATCTTCCACTTTTTGGCCCCAGCCCATTCATGGGGTGTGTAGCTCACTCACTGCCAGTAATTGCTTCCATACAATACCCTGTTTTAAAACATGTTTGCATACTTATGATGATGCATTACATTGATATTACGTCTAAAACTCCAAACAGGCTTACAGATTTTATCTTTTGTACCATGAAACAGAGACTGTGCATACCGCCCCAAAGTAGCCACCAGAAAAAAAAAAAAGTGACCTCAATTTCATTTTTATTTTCAATTCTCTCTCTGAATTTTTGGTCTACTCAACATTTTTTAAAAATTAATTGGAAACACAAATTCATTTACCTGGGAAGAAACTCAACCTAAATATCTGTGACAAGAGACCATGAGCATATCCCTGACATGTACCCAAATTAATATCACCAGGTCAGTGTGTAATAAATTTTATTGGCTAATAATCATTTCTCTAAGGGCAATTTCATTGGCCTTTTTATAAAATTACCCTTTACTATCACAAAAATAGAAAACTCCTATAATAACTGTGGCTCATATTTCCTTCCTTAGAATATAAGTAATCTAACCTTTTTAACCCATCTGCTATTTTGTTAACGTAGAATTACACAAGTTGGTGTGATTTTATTTACCTGTATATACATACACTTTTTTCCTTTAATAAAAAGCAAATTCTCTGTTGTTTTTAAAAATAAAATTTTAAGATTTGGTATCTAAATTTGCTAAATTCAATTTGTTCTTCATAGCTCAGTGATTTCAGAAATAGGTTAATTTTCACTATTCACGTCCACGAATACGCTTATGGTCAATAAAGAAACTCAAAATTCTCCCACAAATGGAAAGAACAAGAAGAAAGGGAGAGGGGGAGAGAGAGCGATCCTCCTCGGGAAGCATTTGGAGCCTACGGTGGCATATACTCTGGTTTTGGGAAGGTAGTATCTTTCATCTCGGCTCTTGGTTTAAGGAAAGGCAGCAACCCATCAGATTCAGAGAAGGGATGAAGAAGCTAAGGATTAGCTCTTGTGCTATTCGAGCTCTACCACACACAATTATTTATTCCAGTTATAGTCTACATTGAAACCATACTATTCCAGACCCATTTGGGGGAATTTGGTCCCTGATATGGTGAACACACACTTATATAAGTATATACACATAAAAAAACACTGTAAACAGATAAATCTCATCAGGTAAAAAACTTTAAGTAAAGAAGGTTTTCTAGTATCACCATGTGATTTTCTAAATAAAAAATGTGACTGAATTGATTCCGATTACGGCCTCTAGAATGCACTAACTTGCTTAAAATACACACATGAAATTTTAGATCTACTGTTGAGCAGCAAAAACCCACCCCCGGAATGAAGGGATAAAAGCTAAATTTTGCTTTCAAAGCATACAAAAAAGATACTACTCGACCTTATTAAAACTATTATTAGGGGCCGGCCTGGTGGCGCAGAGGTTAAGTTCGCCCGTTCCGCTTCTCGGCAGCCCAGGATTTGCCGGTTCGGATCCCGGGTGCAGACATGGCACTGCTTGGCACGCCATGCTGTGGTAGGCATCCCACATAGAAAGTAGAGGAAGATGGGCACGGATGTTAGCTCAGGGCCAGGCTTCCTCAGCAAAAAGAGGAGGACTGGCAGTAGTTATCTCAGGGCTAATCCTCCCCCCCCGCCAAAAAAAACTATTATTAAATTATTAACATTTTAGTCAAAAAACTAGTGCCTTGCAAAACTAATGCTTGACTTGAGAAAAGCTGAAACATGCTCAGGTATTGAAATACACAGAGTCACAAAAACACCACCTGGCCCCCTCCAAAACTTAATATTTAAACAAACACCAAAACTCTTCTGGTAAAAGTAACAGGTTTTTTCCCATGGGCTATAATCATTCATGAATGACGTCTTAATTAAAGCTGGGCCACGATACTGTCTATTAAGCTGAGTGTGTCAAGTCAAAAAACTTACTTCTTAGCACAACAGGGCATTCTCATAATTTCTTAATGTGTCCTGTTAGGTCTACATATTAGCAGAGAGGTAAATGATATCACTTTTCAACCTTAACTGTGAATTTTTTCACTTTTAGTGCTTTCTATCCCAACTTTAATGTTCTTTTAATGTAGTTTTTCCTGTGTGATATATCATATTTATCTCTGCAGCCATCCATCACTCTTTCCTTTAATTGAGGTTAATTTCTTTCAACTTGGGGGAAAGTAGGAGGAATGAAGGGAATCCTCATCCTGCAGCTCTGAGCACAGAGGGCATTCACAGCTGCTGGTTTTTTAATCACGAAGCCTGATTTTCAGGATGCTTAAATTCCTCAAATCCACCCTATTGCCCTCCAATCTGGATCTAAATCAACAATCTACTGGGATGGGAACCCAGTTCCCACCCAGAACCACTTAATGAGAAATTTCTATCTAACTAAAACCCCTCCAGCTGCAACCTAAGTCCTTTTGTTTGTTTCCACTCAAATGGCTAACAGCTGGCACCACCTTCCATGTAAAATTATTTCAAGGGTTTGGAAACAGTGATGAACTCATACCTTGGTCTTCACTTCTCCAGGCCACAAAAATCAGTTCATTTCTCAAATCTTTTAAACATTTTCTACGTTCACCTCTGGGCTCCAGAGTCCTGTTGGAGTCTGGAATCATCAAGTGGCCAGAAATCAGTGGAATACATTGTATAGGTAGAAAGAGGGCAATACTCTTCCACTCACCTTAGAGGCCAGTGTAGGAACTTTAGGCTGGACTCTGGGAGAACACCGGTCGTCCTCTCACAAACCATGGGTGGCAAAAACAACTCCCCACTCCGTTTTATGGAGTGCTCAAGAAGGAGGGAGGGAGATCTCATAAGGGTAAATATAGAATCTGACAATTTTAAAAGTCATCATTAAAAGGAGACAAAAGGGGGCCAGCCCGGTGGCGCAGCGGTCAAGTTCGCACATTCTGCTTCTCAGTGGCCCGGGGTTCGCTGGTTCAGATCCCGGGTGCAGACATGGCACCACTTGGCACACCATGCTGTGGTAGCATGTGTGGGACTTTATATGTCCCACATATAAAGTAGAGGAAGATGGGCACGATGTTAGCTCAGGGCCAGGCTTCCTCAGCGAAAAGAGAAGGACTGGCAGTAGTTAGCTCAGGGCTAATCTTTCTCAAAAAAAGAAAAAGGAGACAAAAGCTGGGCAAACGGTTTTATTTTGACATGCTTACGAATATTTGGCTCTCTTACATTTGTATAGCACAGCTTACTTATGCATCTCTTAACAATATAGACTTCATTCCCTGAGGAGCAACTGGGATGGTCTCGGGAGCGAGGAGGAGATGGAATCCACAGCCAGGGTCAGCCCAAAACCCTGGGTGGTGGATTCTCTTCACATTACAGGCCAGAAATAACTACTCGATTTAATCTCCAGCATTCATTAAGCGCCTGACGCTCAACAGGCATGCAATGAGTATATTATCAGTTGAACTGAAAATTGGAGGTGGCGGAGGGGGGACCTTCTTGGTTTGGGACAGTCCTCAGAGATAGTGGATGGAGGCCTCAGGGATACATAAAGAAACAATGAGATGGGCTCTAAGGGCCATCAATCAAAGGGATATGGGAGTCAGAAAGAGACAGGAGCCCAATCGGGCGAGTGAAGTGGGCAGGGAGGAGGGATCTGGAGAGATGAGCCTTTCAGGAGACTGATGCTGAGGGCGGGGACATGCTGAGGGCAGGGATGGGTGCAGAGCACAGTCAGCCTCTAGAGTTGAGGGAGATCAGCCAAATGAGAGACTGGGGAAGGAGTATGAGAGCACCGTATGCTCTGCCAAGATGTTCAGATATTACCTATAGAGCGTACAGCCAAAGTTTGCGTGTTTTATTTTTCAATCTTATTACTGAAATTTTCAAACATATACAAATGTAGACAGTATCATAACCCCCAGTGAACCACACCACCAGCTTCAACGATTATCAGCACACGGTCAGTCTGGTTTCAACTTTACTCTCCCTAATGCCCTTAACTTCCCTCCTTCACTGGATAATAAATCCCAAAGTATCATTTCACTAGTAAATACTTCAGTAGCTATCAAAGGCTTTTAAGATCTGACATGATCAGATCTATGTTTTAGAAGGATTACTAGTTTAGGGCAAAGGTGAAAAGACCAGTTAGGTGATTTAGGCGAGGAAGTCAGTAAGAGCCTACACTAAGTAGTGACAGTGATGGAGAAGTAATGAGAGATGCCAGGCCATCTTATCCTAAAGAGCTCTTCCTACCTGCCCAGATGATGGGGACTGACGGGGGCCCACAGGAGTGTCTGAGGGGAACTGAGGCTAACTGGGTTTGGATTAAGACAATGGAGATATTTATTTAGAGAGAAAAAAAGGAGGACACGCCAAGTTGGGGAGAAGTGTTTAGTTTTGGATATGTTCAGTTCAGTAGGCCATGGACATGTAGGTCGAATAAACGAAATGTTAGAGACGAAGATGAAGAGCTGTTCCAGAGAAGATGATGAGGGGAAAATTCCAATTTAAGTTAATATTTGATAAACGTCCTTGTGCCTGGAATAGGTACTAGAGAGACAGGGAAGAGGTCCCTACCCTCAGGGAGCTTTCAGTCTAGTTGAAGAAAGAGACTGCCTCCACAAACAAAATGGAAAATCAAGATAAGTGTTTTAAAAGAACCTTGATCAAAAGAGGGATAGGACTTGAAGTAGTAAAGATTGTGCCAGGATCTGAAGGAGGGTTCAATTTAAACTGGATTCAGAAATCAGAGAAAGGCAGAAAGCAGAGCAGAGAAAGGTAAGAAACTAAGATAAATGGGGGCACAGGCAGACAGCGAAAGTCAGGAAAGAGTGAGAGATTGGGAGAGGAAGCTGAGAAGCGGGCAGGGGGCAGAACTCTCCAGAAACCTGAAACGGGAAACAAAAGAAGAGGACTTAGGCAAAAAGCTTTTCATTCAGGTGATACCAAAGAAACCAAGAGGACCGTGGAAAAGTCTAGTACCTGTTCAGGCCATGGCTTAAACTTGATGTCAGTTTAAC
Source organism: Equus caballus (assembly GCF_041296265.1). Classification (NCBI taxonomy): domain Eukaryota; kingdom Metazoa; phylum Chordata; class Mammalia; order Perissodactyla; family Equidae; genus Equus; species Equus caballus. The sequence goes on from NC_091706.1 coordinate 49,584,717, forward strand.
ATCTATGTATGGTTTAGACATGCATCACATACCCAAGAATTTTGTAACTTTTCATGTCAGCATCTCGACAAGCCCACAGGTCTGCAAGCTTCACGAGGGCAGAGACCATCGTTTGTCCATGTCACTGCTGTACTGGAGGTTCCAGCACAGTGCCTGGTATAAAGAAGGTGTCCAATATATAACATGAGCTCCCGGAGACATTATCTCATCCACTATTCATGACACAGGATTAAATAAGAGGGATCATTCCCCCTCGTTTTACTGATATGGAAAATGCTGCTCAGCCAGGGAAAGGACTAACAGAGTCACCTGGCTAGTAGATGGCAGGGTCAGGTGATGGCCCCAAAAGACTGGGAAGGAGCCACTGTACAGGCATGAGAGCCAAGGGGAGGGGAGTGGGAGTGGAGCTGACGGAGGCCACACAACTTAGAATGTCATGCCAAATAATAAGTGGCAGGGACTTGGGAATAAGATCAGGCATGGATTTGAAAAGCCCAGCGCTGTCCCTTACTAGTGACAGTTTCCTCAGCTGCAAACAGGAGAAGAGCAGTGTCCACTTCACCAGCTTAACGCGAAGCCAAAATGATGATGCATGTGAAGCATCTAACAGAACGCCTGGAACACAAGCACTCAATTAACAGCAAGATCTGCCACCTCTTACTACACTGATGTGGACGGAGCTTCCTTGCCATTGAGGCTTGTCTGGTGCTGTGAAACTCTGCTGTGAAAACCCTGGTGCTGTGAAGTGTAGACCAGCCTACGGGGTCTCCAGGCTCTAAGGAAATGCTCTGGGATACACACCTGTCCAGAGTCTGGAGCCCTATGTGACTGCAGAGAAATCGGACCTCGGGAAACCAACACAGACCCTGGGAGGAGGGGCTGCAGGCACTGCACACGTGAAGCCCAAGAGCTTGCTCAGTGAATTACTTGGCCCCAAATCAATGTTAGGCCCAGCAGTCATGGCTAGAAACAGACAGTTCATTTTTTCCTGAAGCGCTTCAATAGCAAAGGCACCTAACACAATCCCACGGCTCAATGCTCATCTGGAAGGTGAGGTCCAGAACCCAGAATATGAGAGACTGGTCATCCAGAGATACAGGAGAGCTGACAGTGGATGCCCATCCATTGTCACCTTAAGATCATGGCCAACCCTCTACATCCACAGGGGTGAAGAGATTGTGCTCTTCAGTGTAGGCAAAACAGAGATGGTGGTAATAAGAAACCCCTCCCCAAGGTTTGGCCACCCTTGGAAAATGGAAAGGCACTTTCTTTAGGATCCACTGACAGCCAGAAGGTATTTCCACATCATAAGTATTATACATGACATCAGCATCTCTAAATTAACTTAGTCCATGGCTTATGAACTCCACTGATGGGTGCTTGAAGCAGGAAAGCAAGCAAAATTGAAATGATCCACATGAATACTGGCGCCAATGCCTCCAAGTTAGGAGCTTACCCACAATGACCATGATATCCAATCTCCCAGGGGCTGTTTCACTTGAGAAGTTCTCCATCTAAGAGCACATCCCTACTTCTCCAAAACTCTATCCTCAATTCACACAAGAATGTTTTTCTCAGTAAGGTGATCTAACCTGGAGTAGAATGTGCTGTATCTGTCCCAAGGCCAAGAGGTGGCACTGAGTCTAACAGGTATGAAAATAGTTATCAATTTGGTGAGAGTGATAAGCTTATAACCCTCGGTACTTAAAACAAGATTTTCAACACAACCTACTTCAGAAATAATAACTCTTTTCCACAGACTGTGTAGAACAATGTGCTCCCAGGTATGAGATTAAAACCAAACTCTTAATATCTTCTATTCTGAAAGTTCATTAAATAGTGTTAGATGGCACCCAAGATTTAGGCTTAAGATGTGTGTTCATTTTCGTCCAAGAGACAGCTACAAGCACAGGCAGAATATGTGTCACAGTAGGCTTGCCTAGCATATCCTGCATGAATAGTCAGCAAAAAAGATCAGACGTTTACAGATTTTAAAGGCCCACCAAAGCAATCCATGAACTATAATGACAAGACAAGGGCTCACTCCAAAGGACATTCAACTTGATAAAGGTGTCACTATTCACAGTTACACTCCTACCGTGTATATGTTTCTCATGAAAGAATGTATTTAACTCTTTCTCCGATTTCCCCTAGAAATGCATCTTTCGCTAAATGACAGATAAACTCCGTCAACAATTTTAAGACTGATTTTACTACCCTCCCCACCCCAATCCTCTCGAAAGAGGCAACATTTCCAACATGAAAATATTTTAGCCAGCACAGTTTTAAGTTAAAGTGGTATCTCTGCCATTGTCTGGGGGGAGGGAGGCAAAGAGAAAGGTGGGGACTAGAAATGGAAAAAGAATTTTTAAATCCCTGTTGCATTATCTACCAGATGTAAGTGAATAATAACTAATATGTCTGCAGCCTCAGCCTTAATCTTAAAACAAATGATAGTATTCAAATATAATATTTCACACATGCAGACTGATAACAGGTTTTTCCTTTCTTTATTTCTTGAAGATTCTGCGAACAACACAGTACAAAATACAATGTATTTAATGAAAGGTTTCCAGGCTGATTTCCCTACAGGTTATTTTCTTTCTTTTCTCTGGAACCCACACTCAGGGTATACTGCAGGGACCAGGGGTGTATATAAAAATAAACTATGAGCCAGTATCAGAGCTGATACCCTTCTCCTACAGGGGCAAGTGAATTATTAGATCTGTGTCATGAGTGTTTTTTTTTAATATGCCATTGTTCCCACTTGAGCACATTAAATTTTCCATATCCACTTTTAAACCAATATAACCTTTTTTTCCATGTTCATAATGTTCATGCTGTACATTAACAGGCAGAAAATCCAATAGCTTAAGTCATCATATAGTGGTTATATGTAAAGCTTGGGAGAGGAAAACCTTTTGCATTTTCCCCTTCTTTGAACAGATACTCTGCTGGAGTGGGCTAAAACCCTAGCAAAAAGATTACACCTCATGGGAAACTATACTAATATTTTTTTTTCTTTTATGATTGATCACAAATCCATTTTGAACATTACACATTTTTTTTAAAGTTTATTATAACTCTGGTTCAACATCTTCTAACCCAACAAATTGAAGGTGCTGGAATCTTTTGGTCTGGAAGATGTGTTTGCCAATTATTTTTGCACTAGTGCACATAAACAGGGGGGACTGAATCTTAGGTATGAGTTATACATTCCTGTACAAAATAATTGTATATTCTATGAAGACTGATTCTTTTTCTGGAGAAATATACAACAACACAAGGGAAATCTTGTACTAGCAGCATAACTGAAGTGGCAAGATACAATATTAGAAAAACAGAGCTACTTTCATTACTGTGATGCTGTGTGTCAGAATGTCTCTCCTTAATGAACCTGTTTGCAATAAGACTCCGGGTGCAAAGAGGCTATTTAGAGAGACTATTGTGTCTATAGCGAGTCCTTCAAATACCTTCCCACCATTAGACATGCCGCATTGACCAATTCTGTCCTGATTGCTGTTCTTTTTACTATCAAGGGACATTCTTGCCCAGACAGACGGATGGATCAGACACTGCAGTTCATAAAATGTTTACACTGTACATACACACACACACACACACACACACACACACACACTACGGTACAAGCTCCAGAGCTCCAGATCACACAGTGAGTTGAACGTGGCAGTGTCATATGCAGGCTTATGACTTTCCAATATCAATGAAAAGATTTAAGTTAAACTTTGCTCATCGTGTCTGCCTGTCACTCTCAACAAAATGCCTTTTTTTCCTCCCTCTCTTTTAGTCTATGCCCATGCCCATTGCTCACATGGGAACACTTCAGGCAAATGTTTTCTGTGTCATAAGATTTCTTACTCTGTAGAGATTTTTCTCCTAATTGCTGACAAGAAAAGAAGACCACACATGTCATCACAAAAAGAGTGAAGGAGAAGACAATAATAGCAATAATAAAAGAATAGTCAAAAAAAAGAAGAATAGTCAAAAAAGGCTTTATAAAAAGATTTTAAATTCCAACTCACAGTGACAGCCTCAGACAACAGGGGACTTGTCGTTACAATATTAACTGGAGCATCTCTGGTGAAATCAGCAGCCTTTTAACCAAGTCTAAACATGAGAGGCCGAGGTGCTTAGAGGAAACTTCCTGATCATGTCATTCTGTACCACGTTCTTATCAGCTGGCAGCACCATTGTAACCCCACCTTTCGCACACCTCCATGCCAAGTGATCCTCTACAAAAACCCCTTCCTCTTGTGCTTTTTCTAATAGTGTATCCTTTCTATTCAAATACAAATAACGTGCCTGCCAGTCGGCTGCAGAAGATCTTATACAACTCCCCCATCTCACCCGCCAAGCAGAAAGAACTCCATACCCAAAGGGCCAAACTGCCTGTCCGCTACTAAGTGTAACAACTACCAGTTACAGCTGATAAGAAACCAGAGAATTGCACAGTGAACTGAACCTGGAGCCCGTGAATCAAATGCATCCAACGACAGTTTCAGTTCCCATTATTTTAAAATGTCTTTCTCACCTCCTCCTTTCTTCCGGGCTCAACCTTATATTCCAGCTGACCTGCCATTCAAACCATCACGTGTCCTGTAGCTGATTTCCACAACCATTTGGAATATCCATGATTTCAAGGTATTTACTCATCCAAGTACTAAATCCCATCGTGATAAAACCTTAAAATAATGCTTCTATTAAAACTACTTTCAACCTTTATTGGAAACACATAAGCATTTCTTCATTGAGATACCTGCCACTGGGAACTTGTTTAACACATTGAGGATGCGCCAGCAGACTTAGGAGGTGAAGCGGCCGGAGAGACCTGGTGGCAAGTACTTTTTTCTTCAAGGAAACTAAGACTGTAAGAGATTTAGGGAAACTTGTCTTGCACTGAACAACCTAGGACCCTAAATTAGGATTCCAGATGCTTCGTCTACTGGTTCTTACTCACATCAGGCTGCAGCTCTGTATCCAGTGACCTTTCTGCATTTTGCCAATAAGGGTTTTTGTTTTTTAAACAAGCGACAGCTACTAAAATACGCTTAGTTATATCTGTCATATGTACCAGCGTAAAGAGAAAAAGAGTACAGATAATTACAAAGAGTACAGACAATCCAAAAATGATTTCTATGGGGGCCGGCCCAGTGGTGTAGTGATTGAGTTTATGCACTCCACTTCTGTGGCCCAGGGTTCATGGGTTCGGATCCTGGGCGTGGACCTAGCACCACTTGTCAAGCCACGCCATGGCAGCATCCCACATAAAGCAGAGGAAGACTGGCACAGATATTTAGCTCAGTGACAGTTTTCCTCAAACAAAGAGAGGAAGATGGGCAACAGATGTTAATTCAGAGCCAATCTTCCTCATAAAAAAAAATGATTTATACATTCCTTTAGAACAGTTATTCTCAAAATATGGTCTCAGGACCAACAGCATCAGCATCACCTGGGGGCTTATTAGAAGGCAAATTCTCAGGCCCTGTCCAAGACGTACAGAACAAGAAACTCTAGGGTAACGCCCAGCAGTCTGTGATTAAACAAGATCTCCAAGTGGTTCGGATGCATGCTCAAGTTTAATGCCATGGCTTTAGAATACACAATATGATTTTCTTACCTTCATATTAAAATTGTTTAAAATGGCTAATGCTCCTTAAGGACATAATCAACTGGCTGTGGGCCACAAAACAGACCCAAAAGGAGAAAAACCAGTCCTGGATTAAAAATAACCTTCAGAATATCCCAATTGAGGGCAACAGACAATGAATTGTGAGGATGGGCCTTTTGACTGTACTACACAATACAAACTACCCCACTGATTCTTTCATTTGGAAAAAAAGCAAGCACTCTCTTTTAAAATAATTAATAAAATTAAATATTTAAATAATTCCAAAGTTGAGAGGAGGTGATGGAAAATATAATAGAAACAAATTAATGAATTTAATCCTAAGGATTCATTAGCAAAATAGAAAGAGACCGTGACCAATATGAAGGAATAAAGTTAAAGCTCAGATAGGACAGTGGGGTGGGGCAGAAGAAGAAAGAATCACTCATGATTTCAAAATCAAAGCTAGGACTGTTTAGCATAACCAAAAGTTAGATACAACCTAAACATCCATTCAAAGAGGACTGGTGACAGTAATTACGGTTCTCCCCTACAATGGATATCCAAGAGGGCACAACAAATTATACACATCCATTAAACTGACATGGAGAAACACCTACACCGGCAAGTGGCAAAAGCAGTTAAACCACGGGGTGCCATCCAACTTCTATTTCCAAAAATATGCATACACCTATGTATACATGCATAGAATAGTCTGGAAAACCATGAACCACAATGGCCACAGCAGGCGACTGGATTGCAACTGAATTTTATTTCCTTCTCTTTAATTCTCTATTTTCTGAATTTTCTTGTTTTTTAAATGAAATTACTTTCATAATGAGAAAAATCATAAAGATACAGACACACAAATGCTGTAAGGAAAAAAAGGCAGTAAGTGATTGCCTTTTTACAGGCAGGGACCCACAAAGTACTGCTGCTAGACAGAGGTATTAAAGCAATAATAAAATCCCACAGACTTCACGAAAAGAGGATTCTGAGACAAAGATACAGACTTTGAAAGAAAAAAAACCCTAAACTACAGACAATAATCGTAATGTATCAATCTCTCTTTCCAGCAGAAAAAAAAAAGAGGGGATTTCAAACTCACCTAAGCCACTACATTCTAAGGATAATCTAAATGAAAAATAGAAAGGATAGAGTTTATTGAACACATATTATGCGCCAGATACTTTCACACAGTATTTCCTTTAATCTTCATGTCAACTTACTAAGTATTATCTCTGTTTTGCAGATAAGAGGCTCAAGAGAAACGAGCACGTTTCTGATGCACAGTGGAGCCCAGAGTTCACGAGCTCCTTCCACAACAGTGGTTTCCAAAAGGGGTCCTTAACACGTAGCTCTTGAAGTGGTACAAGCTGAAATTTAGGATGCCCAAAAAACTACCTCAGAAAAGAGTCCATTATCCTTTGTTAAATACAATATAAATATCATAGAATAGGAGGGAAAGAGGGAGCAAGGAGCCAGGCCTGATGGGAGGGAGCCATGCAGGCTATGTTAAGGACTTCTGACTCCTAAGGGAAAATGATGTTTTTAGAAACGTTCCTGTGGCCTGCTTTAGGGGATAGCAGTCGTGATGCAATGACCAAGCAAAAGACGTTGCTGAGCCAGGTTACCAGAAGTGTGAAGAAGAGAGCAGGTTCAAGGATTCAAGAGCCAGGACTGACAAGATGTACTAGAGGATGGAATATTCCTCCCTTAGAACCAACAACCACACAAACTTAATCCTAGGCTTATTTGTAGATAGTGTCACCACTAATAAGCTTGGAAGCCATCTCCAATCTGGGGTCTTGCGACTTCACTTCTTCTTTCATTTTTGCCTTTGTAATGCAAACCTACCTAAATGCATTTAGATATTGAAAAGTATTTGTTCCATCAACTGACAGATAAACAAAAATGTGATAGATACATACAATAGAGTATTATTTGGCAAAAAAAGGAATGAAGTACTGATTATGGTACAACATGGATGAATCTTGGAAATATTATCTAAGTGAAAGAAAACAGTCACAAAATACCACATATAGTATGATTCCATTTTATGAAATGCCCAGAGGAGGCAAATTCAGAGAGAGAGAAAGTAGATCAGGGGTTGCCTACAGCTGCAGGGGGATGGCCGGGCTGGGGGTGATAACTAAAGGGCATGAATTTCTTTTTTGAGGTGATAAAAATGTTCTAAAATTGACTGTGGTAAATCAACTCTGAATATACTAAAAGCCATAGAAATCAATAAAAACACCCTAAGTAGGTGAATTCTACGATATGTGAACTATATCTCAACAAAGCTATTATTTTTTACAGTATTTTGGGGGCGATATTTATTGAATATGATGTGCTCAGCACTAAGGTGGACACAGGATAAGCAGATGAAGACAGCCGGATTTCAGCCCTGAAACAGCTCCCAAATCTATAAGAAACAACACCACTGTAAGCCAAGTGGTTCCTATCGTCAGGATCTTCTACCTGCTTCTGTGCAAAATAATCGTCTTGACATCTTTAAGAAAAATGCTTACCCAAGAAACAAGTCCACTTTTCTTTTAATTCTTAACTCCACAGAGGTATTTGTCTGATAAGATATATTCCAAGTCACTGACAAAAAGGTTATTTAATCATCCAGTTAAAGAACATTCCCTATAAAAGACTTAATTCCTCCGCTTAAAAACCAATTCCCCAGGAGCCGGCCCATGGCATAGTGATTGAGTTCAACGTTCTCTGCTTTGGTAGCCTGGGTTCACAGAGTCAGATCCCAGGTGTGAACCTACACCAGCAGTCAGCCATGCTGTGGCAGCAACCCACATATAAAATAGAGGAGGACTGGCAGAGATGTTAGCTCAGGGCTAATCTTCCTCAAGCAAAAAAAAAAAAAAAAAGGAGGAGGACTGGCAATGGATGTTACCTCAGGGTGAATCTTCCTCAGCAAAAAACAAAAGAAAAAAAAATTCCCTGGATAAAACATTTGTAAAGACATGTGGGCACTCTAAAAAAAAATTGGATATAATAGTTTCATATTTACAATAACAATATAACAATGCTTACATTTCAGGTCCAACCGTTTAACATCAAGCTCATCTTATGCTTTAATTTGTATAGATGTAATGAGATTCATTTCCAAACCTGCATTGCAAGCAGGTGTCTTGGAGAACACTGGTGTAAATGCCAAAGGTCTGAAGATCTAGATTCAAGACCTCATGTCATCAAGGCTGGACTAATTTTGAGGGGAGGGAGGAAGGGTCATTGGTAAACAAGCAGTTTATAGCCACAAACAAAAAGCAGGGACATAGGAGAAAGGAAATACCTTTTTATTATTCTAAGGAAATAATCATAGGCTTAATCAAAAGTTTAAATACAAATACATTCATTGCAGCAATATTTAAAATAGCAAAAAGTTGCAAACAACCTACCTTTCCACTAATGGGGGCTCTATACATAAATAATTGTTCATGACAGAATACTGTATGGCTATTAAAATTCAAATTTTACAAGTACCCCAAGGATATGAAAACAATTAATGTGACTTTTATATTAAGTGCAAAATAAAAGTTACAAAACAGCGACATTCAGGGGCCGGCCCTGGCGCTGGGGCCCAGTGCTTAAGTTCGCGTGCTCCACTTCAACGGCCCAGGGTTTCACCAGTTCAGATCCTGCACGCCTATGTGGCACCACTCATCAAGCCATGCTGAGGTGGCATCCCACATGCCACAACTAGAAGGACCCACAACTACAAATATGCAACTATGGACGGGGGCGGGGGGGGGGACTTTGGGGAGAAAAAAAAGGAAAAAATAAAAAATAAATAAAAATAAAATTTAAAAAAATAGAATGACACATATAGAAAAAAAAATAGCCATGTTCAATATCACCTCAATTTTATAAAATTAAAGATGTAAAGGAAAAAATCTGAAAGGTTGCAAAATGACAAGTAAGGTAATCTCTACGTAATGTGATTGAGTGATTTTTAATTTTGGGTAGTTATGAATAATTCAAATTTTCTAAAATAAGTGATTGTTTCTGTTATAAGGGCGGAGGAACCAAACAATGCATTTGGAGTTACGTCTCATCTTCTCATCAAAGTAAAATGCAGAAGAAAATTTTCTGATTCAAAATGAGAGTTATCTGAATTTCAGCTGCCTGAAGTTTTAACATACTAGTGTTCTAATGTGCTGAGTTCTCTTTGCACTCTGGGCTCTTACCAGGGCTGTTCCTTGTGTCAGGAACATTCTTAGCCACTCTTCCTAGGCCCCTTGACTTCACCTGGCTAACGCTGAAGAATAAGGAGGCAGAGATGCCACTTCCTCCAGGAAGCTCTGGCACTCCTCCTATCTGTGCTGATGGCACCCTGGGCATAGGGTTCCAGAGCATTTATCACACAGTCAGTCCTGTGGTTTCCGGGTTTCATGTTTCCTCCCCACCAGACTCTGAGACTCTGTGAGGACAAGAAAGAAATGTTTCTGTTTTGCCCACTACTACATCTGCTATACTTCACGTAGCATACAGTATGAACTCAATAAATATTTTTGAAAAAAAAAAAATGAACTTCTATATTAATGGATGAATGAAGAAGTACAGTCTGTCATAGAAGCTAAAGATGCCTGAATCTTACAAGCACTTCCTCAAGCAAACCAGGAGTGTGCATTTCATGTAATGAAAACATCAGAGTGTAATCATTCAGTACTTTAATTGAAAGACAGGTCTTATGTTGCTGCTGTTTTCAGAGTCTAAAAATCTGAAACACAAGTCTAGTATAAGGTTAAATACAGACAATCACAGGATATTAAATATGTTGATATCTTAAATACACAACTTGCAAATAAACAGAAATAAGGCACCATTAAGTGAAACAATTAAAATAGAATTACATCGTATTGCCTGAACTTGGTTCCCAAAGATCAGATTCAGACGTTGCTTTTATTCATAAGCTTTGAAAAAGCAAATAAAACATTCTCCACACGCCTCAACATAAATCTTAACTTAACACTCAAATTAAATCTAAACACAAACATAACCCTAAAAACTTCCTCCAGTCGTACAGATCCTCAGAAAATCAAAATCCGATTTCTAGGACAGCAGTTTTACTGTAGGAGTACAATATTTAGGCTGAAGAGATGAATTATGCAAATCACGAGTCATGCTTATGTTATAGCTAAACTTACTCTTCTGTATATTACAGGGTTCAAGAGTCTACAAATTTACCCAAAGCTCAGGCTGTGTGATGAAACAATCATACTATTTAGGACACTTTTAATATTGATTTGGATTTAAAAACCTATTTGGGAAGAGATGATAGAAGCTTCAAACAATATGCACTGGTTTATATTATTTACTTAGCACTTGATCATAATAGCTATCCAACAAACTCAAATTAAAAATTAATTCACAAATTAAACTTGTACTTTATTTAAACCATAACTATATTCACCTTCCTTCTATGCTGTCGAGAAATGTTAAAAAAAAAAAAAAAAGTAATCCAATGCAATATCAAGGCCGTGTTTAAACTAGATCAATCATTACTAATCTGTGATACAACAACCCAATTAGCCAAAAAATCTATCAGTAAATTTTTCAAATATAAACTTTAAAATTTAAATTTTTTAAAACTTTTCTGATACCTACATAAAAATGTTGAAAGATTTTTTTTTTAAATAATTAAAAATGTCAAACACAAAGTGATTAGTGACACCCCAACTAACAGCAAAATAGCATCAGATTTTCCTTTCCTAGCGCGTTTGACAGAAATTCAAAACTTCTGGTTGAAATGAGAAAAAAAAAAAATCCTGTTCAAAGACTGGAGGAAAGTATCACAGGACTAAGAAACAAATGTCACTCTCTTTTTAGTCCAGGAGACGCTGCTGCTGAGCCTTCTAGCACTGGAGATCTGGAGGGCAAAGCCCCAGTTCTGGAGCTGCCCACGGTGTGCTGGGGAAGACAGAGAATGAGGGTGCAGGGCGCTCAGGGTGACGCTGCCCGAAGGTCTTTGTTGTCATCTAGTGCTACTTTTTTCACTCAGTACTTGGATACCTCCCACCACTGAAAATCAACAAGACAAAGCACTTACGAGAATTTTTTTTTTTAAGAAGATTAGCCCTGAGCTAACATCTGCTGCCAATCCTCCTCTTTTTGCTGAGGAAGACTGGCCCTGAGCTAGCATCCGTGCCCATCTTCCTCTACTTTCTATGTGGGACGCCTACCACAGCATGGCTTGCCAAGCGGTGCCATGTCCGTACCCAGGATCCGAAGCGGCAAACCCCCAGGCCGCCAAAGCTGAACATGCGCACTTAACTGCTGTGTCACCTGGCCAGCCCCAATAATTTTTAGGTCTAGTCTGAAGCATTATACAAACGTACAAATAATTGTCCCACAAGGTACAAAGCAGTTAAGTGCCTTAAGAAAAAGCCTGCAGAAAAAGGAGGCATAACTAGAAATAATATGGCCAGGACACCAGACAGAGGGTGTCAAGGAGAGATGGAGGTGGAAAGGGGCTGGGCTACTCCCAAGGAGGAGCTTGAACACAGAAGTAAGGGCTTATTCTGACCAGAGAGAGTCCATAAGGGATGAAGTTTTGGGGGCTGAGCAGTGATAAAGTCAGAGATGTTTTTAAAAGCCTCCAATTGGTGGCCCTCATTTGGGGGGTCCTCTACTCCCAACGAGTACTGTCCTGGAGGGGTCTTGAAGGTGAACTGACCACCTACTTCCAGCAGCACACAGAAGGGCCGTGACGCTGGAAAGGAGTAAAAGAGTGACAGGAATTCACTTCATAAACCACCTCCCCTTTCCAATTCCACAGTCATCATAAGGAGACTCTTCTTTTTTTAAGGAGGGGACAGTTCCAAGAGGCAATGCAAATTAAAACAACTGACTTGCAAAATGTGGCAAATGATGGGAGTCGCAGAAGAAACAGGAAGAAAATGATCCCTCAGGGTTTTTACGCCTGTGAGACCAGGAGAGCCATGGTCACTTCTAGAGGTCGATTAAGGTGTCTGTGCTTATGCTACAAAGCATTTCACAGAGATGGCTTCCAGTGTCTTTTTTTTTTGAAAACAGATATACTTGCACATTACAGAAAGAACGAGAAATTTAAACTCACCTTTGCGAAACGCAACTCTCCACTAGGTAGAGCTCACCTGTGTCCGTATTTAAGCCTCTCATTGCAATGTAAAACTAGACTGCTCAAGCCTCAAAGCAGTCCTCCGGCGAGGTTTCCGTCAGGGCCTTCACCTCGTTACTGTGGCTAAACAGCTGTTCTGCATTTTCAGGACCAGAATTATTAAGAATGAAAAGAAGTTATACCACAACTGGAAGGCCACAGAGGAAGTCGCTGGATCAGGTGACTAATCAAGGTGATAGAAGCTCCTGCATGTACTTCTTGAAGGGGATTACTCAAGAGCGGGTGAAGGTTTGGTAAGGCCTAAAGCTTATTTATACACTTTGGAGGGCCCTCTTGAAGGAAAAGCATGCGAAAATAGATGCAAACTTTACAGGAAGAAATGATCCATGTGAACACATTTGCTAGGGTGCTTCCCAGGGCGTTGAAGGAAAACTGGCCTGTGTGCACATGCCCCTATTCAGACGAGCAGACCCAGAGCTCAGCGGCCATCGGAGTAAACTGAAAGGAAGGTGGATTGCTCAGGAATCCCAGACACTTCTGTTGTCACAGGAAGAAGCAAACTTTCCTCGACAGCACCAAAAGAGTTAAAACTACCCAAGAAAATGCAGGCAAAAAGAGATGAGTGGCTTAGACTGGCTGATTACTCTTACAAGGATCTCATTTGACAGGGATGAAATACAAAGAAAGCGTGTGCCAGTTTTTACAGAAAACATATGGGAACTTACCTGGGGAAATTTGCTTTCTCTTAACTAAACAAGGAGTCTTTTCAGGTATTTTGAGTTGAAATTGAGAAGGACATTTTTAATTATAGAAAATGTGGAAAAAGAGTAAACCACTGCAGAATGGTGACCATAATGCATTAATATTCAACTTCACTCCTGGGTAGTAGAAGAGACTAGAACAGGAGTTAAATTTTTACATACAAAGACCCACTATACAAAGGAGGGAGGAAGGGAGAGAAGAGGAGGAGGAAACAGGAGAAAAACAGCATTCTCTCTACTTGAATAAGCTTACACGAGGAGCTTTTTTAAAAATAAGGATTAACAAATGTTAAAGAAAATTTATCCCCAAACTGTGGCTCCTCAAAATAAAATTACAACAAATACCAACTGTAAACTGTTATGGCAAGAGCTCCCTTTTCTATCCCACTGGTCCTATGTGATCAAGGTTCCATGCGAACAAATGCCTGTGGTAAGCAAATTCATCAGCACCATCCCTCTAGCTCTGAACCTCAACTGCAGAGGAGGAAACACCCTGCACCAAACGTGGAGGGGTGAGCTCTGGCGGGTACAGGTGGGGCAGGAGGATCAAAATCTCAAAGCTCAGCACCCCTAAGGGAAGGTCTTTGAAGTGTTCACAATGACCCCCATCCCATGATGGTCCCCTCCTCCTCCCCATCCCCAAACTCAACTCTCACCCAACTGGTCGGGCAGCTTCTCCCCTCCCCAACTGCTACTAGTAAGAGACTGGAAAGGGCAAAATCTCTGACCAAACAAGGATCAAACAGGACAGGTTGGAGAACAGTTAACCGTGATTCCAGGCTCCCTTGGGAATAATAAAGTGACAGAGGGGACAGGAAGAGAGCCAATTAGTACATTCCCAGGCAACAGAGAGCTGAGGCCAAGGAAAAGCATGAAATTAAACACCAATTCTGCCAGTCTGCCTACTACAGCAATGTTATTCTTCACTGATATGAAACTGACAAGCAACCAAGACAAAGGGACAAATCTTGCAAGAGTAGCAAGGGCCCGGGGCAGAGGGATTTAGTTCTGCCTCCACCATTGTCTGTGATCTTGAGTGAGTCATCCCAGAGCCTCTCTTGACTTCACTCCTCTCAACTGTCAAACGAAGAATGGAGAAATGAACCAATTCCCTGAGTCCTTCCAGTGCTGGCATTCTAGAACTCTAAAGACAGCATGGTGTACACAGAAGAGTATAGACTCAGAGCCCTACTGCCTGGGTTTGACTGAACCCCAGCTCTGCCAGTAGTAGCAACCTGACTTTGGGAAAGCTACTTGACCTGTCTGTACCTCGGTTTCTCCATCTGTGAAAGAGGAGAAAAATACTTTTTACTTCATGGAGCTGTCCTGAGGATGAAACGCCGTGTTAGCTGTAACCATGGCTAGAGGCTAATTCTGTCTCCAGTACCTTTTGTGTGGTGAATCACCTTTCTGAAAAATTCTTCACTGGAGGGGCAAGAACTCTGCCCACCACTTCCTGGGATGCTTCCCTGCCTGGGCCAGAGGTAGGCTCTATTAATCAAGCACAGAATTCTCCCATTAGCTAGCTGCAGCTTCAGAATCCTCATTGAATCAGAGCTTGCACAAAAAATGAGTCAGCCATACCTTAAATCTGGATAATATTGTGTTCTTTCATGACTACTTCCATCCCATAGGGTTAAACTGGGTTCAAACGTAGTATTCTCAAAAAATACAGTCAAAGAGAACCCCTTTTGGTGAAAAGGATTACCAAGATCTTTACAGAAGAGAATCCCCAGCCTATATAGCTAGTTCATGACTACTGAACTCTGACTTCCAGCTCCATGGACCAAGCAAATCATAGCTTCTCTAGAGACCAATGGGTAACCTCAGATAAAGTGAGTTAGTAGATACTATAGGAAGAGGACAGTCTTCTGAAAAATGACAAGTTTGTTCAGTGCCAGTCCACAGTCCAAAGCAAGGCCTTGGGAGCAAATTCTTGGTGATGATGTGGTGGGATGAAGAGAAAATGGAGCCCTTTAATTAAGCAAGGTCAGTGCTTAGCAAATTTGATTCTTGCAAAGACAAGAGGATAAGGAAGGAGGAAAAGCAACTCCTTCACATGCTCACACTCTGCTGGGCTTCACCTCAGGATGACCCCACACTCAGCCTCAACGTGGTCAACATGCACGGCCTCCTCTTCCCTACTTGCTGTTACTCCTGAATTCCCCACCTCAGTTGAGACCACCTCCTACACACTTCTTAAACCAAGCGCATCCTCTGCAACTCTTCTCCATTAGCACCTGGCTAAATTACAGTAAAAGCCTCTAGCCTTCCTCCTCTCAAATCCATCCTTCGTGATCCAGCTTTCCCACTACTGGGTATTTATCCAAAGAGATGTACGCACCCCTATGTTCACTGCAGCATTAGTCACAATAGCCAAGATGTGGAAGCAACCCAAGAGCCCTTCTATAGACGAATGGATAAAGAAGATGTGGTATATACATACAATGGAATACTACTCAGCCATAAAAAAGACAAAATGTCCCATTTGCAACAACATGGATGGACCTTAAGGATATGATGTTAAACCCTTAAGACAAACACTGCATGATTTCACTCCTATGTGGAGGATAACAAATACATGGATAAAGAGAACAGATTAGTGGTTACCAGAGGGGAAGGGGGTTGGGAGGTAGGTGAAAGGGACAAAAGGGTACATATGTATGGTGACGGATAAAAATTAGACTACTGGGGTGAGCACGATGAAGTGTATTCAGGAATTGATAAACAATAACATACACCCGAAATTACACAATGTTATAAACCATTATAATCCCAATAAAATTATTTTAAAAACTCCATCCTCCAATCGAATCTCGCAGATAATTCTGCTGCTGAAAACCCAAAGGCTTTTACATGCAACAACATGGATGAATCTCAAAAGTATTACACCAAGTGAAAGAAGCCAGACTTAAAAGATTACACACCATATGATTCCATTGATAGGACATTCTGGAAAAGGCAAAACTCTAGAGGCAGAAAACAGATCAGTGGTTGCCAGGGGCTGGGGGTGGGAAGCGGGGTTAGTCTCTCAGGAGCACTGAGGATTTTGGGGGAGTGATGTAATGTTCTTCATCTTGATTGTGGTGGTGGTTACAGGACTTATATCAAACACACCAAGCTATATACTAAAATGGGTCAATTTTACTATGTATAAATTATACTTTAATTTAAAAGAAATTGGGAGGAAACTCCAAGGACTCTCCCATTGCCTACAGGTTGCATGGCTCTGTCTTGCTCACATTCCAGCAACAATCAACTTTTTCAAATGTCCTGCACTCTCCATGCAGATGTTTCTCAAGATGGTCTGGCCCTTCAACACAGCTTTTCCAAATTAACTCCTAAGACCTCCAGGCTGTCCCCCTGTCTCTCCCACCCCTCATATTCCCATGCTAAGAAGGTGGATGCCCTTCCTCTGGGCTCGTAAAATGCATTCCAAGAAATGCATTATATATACTACAGGCATATGTTGTGGTATAATGATCTTGTCTCTCATCAATCAAGTGAAATGTGAATTCCTGAGTAAAAAGACTTTTTACCCACATGTGTGCATGCAGCCTGGCACATGGCAGACACTCAATAAAGCTAAGCTGGAGTAAATGTTTCATAAGGCATCACTCTATCATTTTATCCCCACCATTTAAAAGAGTGCCCACTTGGCTCAATAAATACAGGCAGCTCTCACTTTGCACAGTAATGCGAGACCATAAAAATGACCTTGCAAGCTGAAACCATGCAAAGCAATCTTAACAATCAAGAGGAAAATTATGATTTTTCTATGACCTTTAACATGTTTTGTCAAAAAGATTAAAAACTCTATCAGTTATGTATATATAAGAAAATGAAATAAGTAAAACATTTATTCAGTACATTGTAGTTTAAAACATTAGAAACTTTGAAAATTAAACTGTTTTATTTCTTTATAAAAAACATATCAAGAATAGTTTGAACAGTGCTGCCTTCTTCTCACTGTATAATTTAAAATACCAAATGAGCATCCCTTGTATGCCTTGGTGAATTGGAATACTCCTCTCTAAGCTTGGATTAGCTTCCAATATTTTATCTTTTAAATTTTCACTGTCATCATAGAGTATCTCCGAGGAGCTCCCTTAATATGAAGTTTTTTGCCAGCATCCTTTCCTCTGTTAGGTCTTCATCATTTTCCTCACAATCACTTTCCTAATTTATGATAATGTTCTTCTTCACTAAGCCCCTCTGGCTGCATATATAGCATCTCTACAACAGTGGCAGTGTTGACATTCCCGTGGTCAGCTATTTTTTCTAGAACTCTCTTTACAATTGGTTCAAATTTCACTTCCAGGGTTATCACTTTTCATTTCTTTGCTGCACTTTGAGCTTTCTCAGCCAAGTCCCTCTATGAATTAGCCATTTTATAAAATGTTATGTGGGTTTATCTCTGGGAGACATGGAGGCAACACAGCTACGCCCTTTGCTGTCTGTCCATCAACCAAATAACAACATGTACTAGTTGTACTTTATATATATTATTATTCATGGTGAATATAACATAATAAGTGAAATTTGAACTGTGTTGTTGGGGGATAGTGTTATTTAGTTAACCGTAACAACTGAAAATTTTGCATATAGGAACCATGCAAAGCAAGAAATATCTGTATTTAATATATACATAATTTTAGAATTATGAACTGGCTCACAACTGGGACAGATTTAAGGAAGAGGAATTTATGTTCTTCCCATCTACACCTTCTAGCTTATAACCTCACAAAAACAGAGCAACTTCCTAAAGAACCAATTCACAGTGAAGTATAACAAATTAGAGGAGAGATGTAGATAATCATCTCAACTCTGTTACTAGTAACAAAGTTACATACTGACACTGTGCCTCTGACTTGCCCTATAAGATAGGGTTAATAATACTTCCTTCATCACACGGTGGTTGTGAGGGCCAAAGAAGAAACAGATTTTAAAAAGTACTTTGAAAAATTCAACTAGATACCACCATATCAACTATACACTTAGTGTGCACCAGGCATTATTATAAGAGCTTTTCATAAATTTTCTCATACAGTTCTCATAACAACACACAGGGTAAGTAGCATTATAGGCTCCATTTTACAAAAGAATACTGAAGCACAGAGAAGTCAAATAACTTGTCCAAGGTTATGTAAATAGTAAGCAATGAAGCTAGTATTTGAACACAAAAAGTGTAACCCCATAGGTCAACTTCTTCAAAACGTCTTCACTAACTTGCTTTCCTCAGACAGTAGAAGGACATGACCACTGAGAAGGGCAAGCAACTGACTCCCAGAAGTTGGACAAACCCAATTCAATATGACTCAACATAGTAACCAGTTAGTTCTATTGGGCCATTTTCAGGTTTTTGGCAAAAGGACAAGTTGCACAATCTCCAGAGACCCAGGGAGCTAAGAAGACCACTCCCCAGAAGGAGCCAAAAAAGTAGGCGGGGGGAGTTCAAATACATTCCGTTATTTTATGCTAGTGAGTAGAAGCATAAATATAAGAAAAGAAGCCACACAGAAACAGCATTCATGTTGCAAGAATAGAGAAGGAATTGTATTTATCATGAGCGTGTAAAAAAGCAAGAGTGGTCTAAAACCAAGACATGTCGCGCCAACAAACTTCACTGACATTTTCAGTACCATTGACCCTGCAAGGTACTAACACTGTTTGCTGAGGTCTCATTTCACAAGGAATCCCATATGGAACAGGAACATGAGAGCCTAATGAGGATGTATGATATGAAAGCCAATGGATCGGCTAACGAAAATAAGGAGATTCCACTCTAAATATAATCCACTTATAAGGACACATTTAGAACATTTGCATCTCATTAGGGGTATTAAGTGAGAAAGAGTCTCAATACCAAGCAGTCCTAATTATAATTCATCTTAGGAAATAAAGCGAGTTTTACTGAAAGAAACAGCTTAAATATAATAAAAGGATTGTCAACGTCAGACACCAAAACAAACCTTATAGCCCAAAGAAATTGAAAACTGAATAACCACTCTTAACAGAATGTATTTTTAGACTACTTCCCTAGAACTCTTCTTTCTGTCATTATCAATCATTACAACCCAAAGCAGACGTCAGCTGCCTAAGCAAACGGTACCCAATTTACAAACAGCAGAAAGCAAATACACGAACACTAACCAAACACAAACACGTCTGTGCCATCACACCTTTCACCAAGGTACCGCCAGTGGCGAAAACCAGATGGCCAACGAGATGACTTCACTGACAGTGCACCTGCTTTGGGAAGGGTCAGTTCTAGTTTTCAGTTCCACCAAAAAGGGGTACTTGCCTCTCATGTTTTCCTTTGGTTTTTTTCCTAAAGATTGGCACCTGAGGGGCCGGCCCGGAGGCCAAGTGGTTAAGTTTGTGTGCTCCGCTTCGGCGGCCCAGGGTTTCGCCAGTTCAGATCCCAGGCGTGGACATGGCACCGCTCATCAGGCCACCACGCTGAGGTGGCGTCCCACATGCCACAGCTAAAATATGCAACTATGTACTGGGGGGATTTGGGGAGTAAAAGCAGAAAAAAAAAAGATCGGCAACAGTTGTTAGCTCAGGTGCCAATCTTTAAAAACATCTGTTGCCGATCTTTTTTTTTTCTCCTGCTGCTTCTCCCCAAAGCCCCCCAGTACATAGTTGTATATTCCAGTTGTAGGTACTTCTGGTTCTGCTATGTGGGATGCTGCCCCAGCATGGCTTGATGAGCGGTGCTAGGTCCTCGTCCAGGATCCGAACCAGCGAACCCTGGGCCGCGGGGAGCGGATAACACAAACTTAACCACTCAGCCCCAGGGCGGCCCCGCCTCTCATGTTTTGAAACAAAAATACTTTAAATGATATACAGAGGGATGTGTAACTTAAGTTATAGATTATATGAACTACTTTACAAATCTGAAGAGAAAATAATAGAAGAGGCAAGATTTTAAAGCATAGAAACATTTTATGAGAGAGAAATTAGCTTGGCCTCACAGAACACATGGCCAGCGGTGGCAGCCGAGGGCTCTGGGCTCTGCCTTTCCTATTGTGCACGTCCATCCTCATGCTTGCTCACTGCCTCACTGGGCATCACAGCCCAATTCCTAGCAGTAATTTGCTTTTATTCCCTATGGGAAACTTTCATTACCCTCCTCCAGCAGACTTTCTCTTACAAAGGATTGGCCAGAACTTAGTGACACGCCTACTCTTAGACCAATCACTGCCAAGGAGAAGGAAATTACCATGACTTCGGTTTTTTAATATTAATCATATTTCCTATCCTTGCTAAGATCAAGGGCTTCACTGTTCCCATCCACCAGCCCAGCAGCTCGGGAAGAGAGAGGCAGGATGGTTTTTAGGGTAGGCATCAGTATTTTACCTCAGTCACTTTAAAAGATCCATAGGATGACTATAAAAGGACAGTTTTATGTAAAGAAGTCAACGGATAACACCACTAGCTAGAGCTGGGTCCCTGGAAGTTTAAAGAACACTCTGCCATCAGACAGGGGCCCCAGTGGCATAGTGGTTAAGTTCGCGCACTCCACTTCGGAGGCCTAGGGTTTGCAGGTTTGGATCCCGGGCATAGACCTACACACTGCTCATGAAAGCCACGCTGTCGCAGTGTCCCATATAAAAAATAGAGGCAAATTGGCACAGATGTTAACTCAGGGCTAGTCTTCCTCAAGAGAAAGAGGAAGACTGGCAACAGATGTTAGCTCAAGGCCAATCTTCCTCACCGAAAAAAATTTTACAAAAATAAAAAACAGACATTAGACAAACAGGGGCAGCAAAATGCAATCAACTATTTTACTAGTTAGACGAGTAAGAGCCAGGAAAGCAAAGTAGCTTTTAAAAAGCACAATTCCTCAGCCAACAGCATGAATCAGAAGAAACTGTCTCAGTTAATTTCAATTTTACACTTCCCAAAAGGATCTAGTTGAGCAATCCTATCCAACCGCACCTCTATTCTCAGTCTCTGCTTAGGGAATGAGGGGGTGGGAAAACACACGGGTTCAGATGTGTCAATCACTCCATTTTTGACTTCTTAAAGATTAGCTGTCCTTTCTCATTTAGGCAATTTCCCCCTTCCTAGAAAAGCAGTCAAGATCAAATTACAGGAGCTTATCTGACCAAAAATACCCCCATGTAAGATATCTTCCTGTACTGGGGTTTTCAGTTATAGGCTTATGAAGAAGAAAAATTCAAACATCTTGAAAGACTCAGAACACAACTGTCTTTGAGGACATGAGCTACTCCTTCAATATCTTAACTTTACAGACAGCATTCATCCTAAAATTGGAATCATTAGGCTGAACCGTATTCAAAGTATGAATGCAAACTTAAGAAGTTCTTTCCATTTTTAAGTTGAGCGGCATCACGTACTCCTCCCTGAACACATCTCATGTTCTCCACCTCTATGCTTTTGGGTTGTTCTTTCCACCTTAACACATGCTTTGCCAATTAATGCTATCACTTCTGTCATTCAAATTTTATGAGATGAAATTTAGGGTCTGTCTCAAAGGCCCGTTTCCTCCATGCCCAGGGATAGCCCAAGATTTTTTAATCATTCCTCCCAGGGTTCTTTCACTGCCCAACTCTCCCTCTCTCAGGCCTTCAGCAGACCCAAGAAAGAAGCAATACTCTATAAAAGTCGCCAGAAGTTATGAGACTAAAAGGAAGCAGACTATAGTCGAAAATAGGACCACTGCCTGCATCTTTCCTCGCTTACTTTTTTTCCTTAAAAGCAGCGCAAGTGGAAAAGAATCAGCAAAGGAAGTGGGGAGGCTCAAGAGAAGAGGGTCAGGAGGACTCCACACCTCACTGGTTTCTCTGTGCTCCGGAGATGCCTCATCTGCATGCAGCTACAAACAACAGAACAGACACAAACAAATGATGGCTGCTAATGCTGGCCTTTAAAAAAAAAACCACTCCAGAAGTCACTGCAATACCGGAAACATTTGGGAGACTGAGCCATCTGATGACAATTACAGGAATCCTGGAAGGGAAAAGAATGCTCGGGGAAGGCCAGACGGCCATGCAATTATCAACCCTACCTCAGCCCCAGAGTCCTCTCCACACCCTCCACATCACTCCAGTGAGAGGTGGATGGGGATGCCGTTACTCAACAGCCCCAAGGCCATCCTAAGGGAGAGGCATGCTCACACTCACTGCTCCAGAGAGCTCATCATGATTTTGGTTTGCTTGGTTTTCTCATCCTTTGAGGTAAGACACTTCATGAGTGTCATCAGTTTGGTTCCCAGAGATGTGAGACTTACAGTAAAGAGATGATTAAAAAGGCAAACCACTGAAAATGTTAGGATGAAACTAAAACTTTTTTCCAACTTCCTTTATTCCCTGAATTGAACCTTGTGGAATTCAGGGAAGGGGGTTGGGAAATAAGAGTGGTGGTTGAGAAGAGAAAAAGGAGCTAATATGCACTGAGCACCTCCAAGAGTGAGCCACTTTCAGGATGGAGAAACCTTGCAAAGGAGGTGGCATCCCAATTTAATGAGAACTAGGGCTCAGAGAGGCAACGTGCCCAACCCCAAAGCTCTTAAAGGAAGACAATGGGGTGGAAACCCAAGCCCACCCGACTCCAAAGCCCACGCTCTTTCTACTAAGTTACACTGCCTGTGAGATGGCAAGCACATCAAACACCGATTTAGACCTCATAGGACACAAAGTGGCATTAATCAATCACCATCTTACCAAGACACGACTAACAATTTCTGTCTTCCTGAACAATTTATGTGAAGTAAGAAGTGAGTTGCAGGTAATTTAAAGAAGGTTAAAAAGTTATTTGTAAAAATAGAAAAATTAATTGTGATTAATCTACCCAGAGAACAGATAACACTATTATGACTCACTTGGTATATTTCCTTCCAGTATTTCTTCTTTATATATATACTTTTTTATGTGCCACAAAGTTGGAGTCATACTATTTATAGCTTTATGTCCACTTCTTTTCAATTAATGTATCATGAGTATATTCCCATGTGATTAAAAATTCCTCAAAAGTCTGATCTTTTATATAATTACATCAAAATAGATTTCATAACTAAAGTCTTCTAATTTAAAGCCCTGTGCTGACAGGATTAGGAAACTTAAATACTCGAAATGTTACATATTCCACGTACACATCTAAGGAAACAAGGAAGTACGGGAGACTGCTGAACAATGAATGATTCCACAAAACCCTGCTCTTTCAAGAGGACGCACTTCAGTAGAATCACATTTGACAACCTTTGTAAGTGGGAAATATAATCAACCCATAAACACATACAAAATGTACAAAATTCAAAATTAGGAGTGCAAATTACCTTCAATTATCTTCTACCAATGCCTTTTTTGGGTCTCTTTGGAACTCAGAAGTGTCAAACATTGTGGAATTTTCTTTAAATAGACTCATGATAAGCAAAACCTGGGCTTCTACAAGATGGTACACACGAAAACTGCTTGATACAACACGGTGGTGGCAGTAACGACAGCAATAAGCAAAAGCAAAAACGACAATGATAATGATGGTGGCTTTCATTTATTAAGTCTTTTCCCATGTCAGTCACTGTTCCTAACCCGTAATATAGATTTTTTGGATTTAAATCTCTCTAAATCCCATAAGGTAGCTACTCTTCTGATCTCCATAAAGTAACAAGCAACTTGAACTCAGAAAACTTGAGTTCAAGTTCATTCTTGGCTCTAATGAGCCGGAAACAGAGTTTCATTCTCTCTAGATATCCGATTTCTTCACTGTATAATAGAAGGGTTGGGGCCGATAGCACTGTAGATTAAATGAGCTCTCATGTACTATGGGATTTGACAATCAACTGAAAATATGTGCCCCTCCCAACCCATGGCAAACACACATCACTAAATAATCATGTCACTAAATCTCATTATGACTTCATAATCTTTCACAGCACAGCACACTAGGAAGTTGATCAACACGTGTTAGCTTTAAAATGAAACCTCCTTGGCCTTCCAAAGTGTGCACTTGGTAAAAGTGTCACAAAAGTCCAAAAGCTAAACCTTGCCAGTTCTGGAAATTTGAACCCCAAGATGAGTTAAATCTGTCAATATCTGGTAGCCAGCTGAAAACTCGAGAAATGGGAATTTCTTGCCACCCCGAAAGTTGGCTGACCTAAACAGAAATATATCCCCACCAATAGTTTCCCAGGACAACCAAAACAAAAGGTACCACTCTAGTCTGCCAGGATGGGGCATGAAATTCCATGCCAAGTCCCAGGAAAGGAAGGAGGGCTATCCCACCAAAGAGAAGCCTGCCTCCAGGAGGAAAGGGCAGGATATCCGTGGGGGAGTGGGGGAAGAAGGCCAAATCCTGATTTTCATCTGGCCCTGCTCCTGTGTACTAAGTTAATGTTTTAGCTCAGTGAAAGTAATTACCAGCCAGGGACAGCAATCCATCAATTCACCCTGGGCATTCCTGCTGATTCTTTCTCTGGTCTCTAGGACCCAAAGATCCCTTCTGCTGATCTGAAGTATGAAGGAAAGGTTGGTTGTTACTAGTTTCTCTCTTTCAATTCTAAATTTCTGCCAAGCAATTAAGAAAAGAAAATGAAGAAATATTTTCAAGCTTTTTAATGGAAACTATGGGGGTTAGAGTAGGCACAGTTTCTCACAAAAATAAGATTAAAACCATACATCTCTGACCTCCCCTCTTGCAAGCAGAATGGACAAATGCAATCTGGCTCTAAGCTGTGAACCGGGGATTTGATCCAAATCACCTCCATTCAAATTTAGGTAGTTTGCCAAGAGTAGCTTACTCAATAAAGGAAACATATATGGATTTACAAAAGACTTTCATCTGTCCCCACAACGATCCTAATGGAAGGTTATTATTAATATCCCCATTTTACAGACGAGGATAACAAAGTTCAGAGGGTAAAAGTACTAGCCCCAAGATCACACTTAAAAAGTGACAAAGCAGTCTTCTGAGTCCAAACACTAGTCGTCTACGCAATTTTTCCAAGTAACTATGAAACATGTTGTGGTTTAAATAAATTCCCCCAACTGGAAGTAACATTCAAAACTATACTAAAGATTTTATGAATTACAAGGGAATCCTAAGAGCATTCACCCAACAGGCAGGTATTCCATTCCCATTGCATAAATACACTGAATGGGCATTGTAAGTATAATAAAGATATGCCCAAAGAACACACACGTGGGAGGTAGGAGGTAAAGAACCATGTGGCAATAATGACAACAATGGTGAGCCCTTTCTGCCACGTAAGTTGTAAACACTATTGCTTCCTCTGGTCATCAGCAGACCGCAAGAGAAGGTGGTCCACAAGTGTACGTACCACCAATCCAAACAGCAGGTGGCTCTGAAAGCTATCCAAAGACCACCAGGCCTTTGTTTTTTATTGCCAAGAACCAAGGTTGCAGGATTTGTGATGAGAACTGGCAATGTCTCACTCCTTAGGCATATCAAAATCTGCTAAAATACACATACATATTTTTCTTTCTTCTGATTCTACTAGCAATATTTTCTAGCTGTAGAAAATCTTAAAAAGTGTAGAAAAGCATCAAGAAGCAGAAATTAGTCATAATCCCAGCACCCAGAGGCAACAACTGATGACATACTAGCCTATATCCTTCCAATTTTTTTTTTTTCCTATTTGAAATATTTCCTTTTCTACAGAAAAAGAAACTAATTTCTTCAGGCAGGAATAAAAAGGGAAACATAGCCTAAAAAAACTAATTGCAATATATTTATAAATACATTCAAATTTCTTGAGTAAAATCTTAATGACAACCACAGCAAAAATACTTAAAAATCCTTTGGAAAAGCTCAGGAAGGGCACCCTTCTAACTTCTCCCAGTGCTACACCCACAAACCAGAAGAAACAATCATCTAATGAGCACAAAGAGGCACTCTTGGGAGAATCTGTTTTGTTTTGCAGAACTTTATTTTCAAAAATCCTATTTTTGCATTGAAACTATTAACCCTATTATCCTGACCGGGTTCAGGACACACTACTCCAAAATAAAGCACCCGGGCACACTGAGTATCTTAAGCTGAAGGAGTCTGAGAAAATGGCAGAAGCGGGAATGTCACTCTGACCGGAATTCCTCTGGCCCTTCTTCCCTGAAAGAAACCACAAAACCCTCATGCGCACGGTGCCCTCCCTCTACCAAGAAGAAAGGAGCATCGTTATCTTGCAATACAAAGGGATACAGAGAAAAAGCCTAACAAACAGGCCTTGCTAAATTTTCCCCAGTTTACTACCATTACCTCATCCTCCTTCACTCAGCCCATTCCTCCATAACTGTGCACTCCTCATCAAACCCAGCATAAAATACTCACGTCTGTTTCTTTGGGTCTTCACTTCCTTATGAAGGTTCTCATGTCATGTAAAACTTAGATTAAAGAATTTGCATGCTTTTCTCCTGTTAATCTATCTTTGATAGCTTAATTTTCAGACCCAGCCAGGGACCCCAAGAGGATCCAGGAAAACTTATTCCTCCCCTACAATACTATCAGTGAGAAAAGGAACTTCAGTTCATCCAAAGAAGAAACGATGTAGAGAGGGGCAGAAGGTCCTGGTTCCTTCTCAATATTAGACTCCTAGCAGCCGGCCCCACGGCATAGTGGTTAAGTTCAGTGCACTCCACTTCCATGGCCCAGGTTCACAGGTTTGGATTCCGGGTGTGGACCTGCACTCATCAGCCATGCTGTGGCGGCGACCCACATACAAAGTAGAAGAAGACTGGCACAGATGTTAGCTCAGGGCGAATCTTCCTTAAGTGAAAAGAGGAAGATTGGCAACAGACGTTAGCTCAGGGGAAATCTTCCTGAGGGAAAAAAAAAAAATTACACTCCTAGAGGATACAAAGGAAATATCGCCTACATATGCTTTTTCTGCACATGTGCATAACCTAGGAGCACAGCCTCTGTCCTCTAACTTGAAATGATAGCTCCAAAGTAAGACCAATCATGTCTAACAAAGTTGAAGGCAACCTGCTTTTCACATTGAAAAACAGAGACTTAAATGGAACCAATGACCTTGATAATGCTAAGAAGAGCTATTGGAACATAAATATATTTTGCAACAATTTTACTGACCGTGTATTTCTCAGATATCTATTTAAGAGAGGCTCATATAGGGCTGGCCCCGTGGCCGAGTGGTTAAGTTCGCGCGCTCCGCTGCAGGCGGCCCAGTGTTTCGTCGGTTCGAATCCTGGGCGCGGACATGGCACTGCTCGTCAGACCACGCTGAGGCAGCGTCCCACATGCCACAACTAGAGGAACCCACAACGAAGAATACAC